>NW_028320021.1:210000-290219 GCF_062004578.1 Staurois parvus | reverse complement strand
CTTAGTGGATAGCACTTCTGCCTTGCAGCACTGGGGTTCTTGTTCAAATACCAAACCAGGACAGTAGCTGCATGGAGTTTGCATGGCCTCCCTGTGCTGAGTGGGTTTCGTTCTACGTTCCGAAGACATGCTGGTTGGCTCCTTCCAAATTGGCCCTACTATGTGTATGTATGTGAGATGGGGACTTTAGATCGTAAGCTCTTGGGGGCAGAGGCAATACGTAAAGCACTGTGCAAACTGTTGGCGCCGTATAAATACCGATAGTAAATGATGGGCAGAAATGCGAATTACAAAGGTGTTTGGCTGAGTTGGCAGAAAAGTGTACGGAGGTGGAGTGACCCTTTAAATTTCTTGCACCCCCTCATCCCCTCGGTTCTTCATGGCACACAAACAAAAACCGTTGTAGCTCCAGGAACAAAGGTGTCATTGAAGGAGGTGAGCCCCCCCCCCCCCAGGTTATTGTAGAGAGGGGCTTATGGAAAATGAGTCATCGCTCGGACGCTTCTAGGCCGTGTAGCACATGCGTTCAATATGTAGAGGCGATCTGCGAAGAGCACCGGGGGGGGCGGCTCACATCTTCCATACGGTCTGTTTATTTGGCTCGGGGGGGGGGGGGGGGGGATCAGGAATACATTGGGCCCTTTTATGTAAAAGTTCCTGCGGCTCTCCATAAAGGTGAGTCCGGTGCCAGGAAAATCTTCCCCTTGCCAGCCAGGAATCTTCCACGAGGCCGGTGTTCAGAATACCATCGGGGGGCATGATCTGCCCGTCACCGGGGTAAATGGCTGCCATTGTTGGATCTGCCCTGGAGGGTTGGGGGGGTGACTAATGCAGATTCAATTTCAATGGGTGAATTGCAGCTTAGTAGACATGGGCCTCTAGGGATGGATTGTCCGGGATCCGATCCCACTCGGTGTTTACAGAATCGGGCTCTCTTATCGCCCATCTCCGCACGGCGCTGACGCTGCCGGATTGTGCTGGGTGAGGTCGCTGCCGGATTGTGCTGGGTGAGGTCGCTGCCGGATTGTGCTGGGTGAGGTCGCTGCCGGATTCCAGACGAAAGGTTACATTCTACACAAGTCCATGTGAAGTCCTCCACCCAGAGTGCGCCAGTGGGCAAAGTGCAGACGCTTCTGTGATAGCGCCCCCCCTTGGGTAACCCCCTCCTCTCCCTGCAGCCGGGATCTCTTGATTTAACCACTTCCAGTCCAGACACTTTCCCCCCCTTCCAGTCCCGGACACTTTCCCCCCCTTCCAGTCCGGACACTTTCCCCCCCTTCCAGTCCGGACACTTCCCCCCCTTCCAGTCCGGACACTTTCCCCCCCTTCCAGTCCGGACACTTTCCCCCTTCCAGTCCGGACACTTTCCCCCCCTTCCAGTCCGGACACTTTCCCCCCCTTCCAGTCCGGACACTTTCCCCCCCTTCCAGTCCGGACACTTCCCCCCCCCCCCCCCCAGTCCGGACACTTTCCCCCCCCCCCCCAGTCCGGACACTTTCCCCCCCCCCCCCCCAGTCCGGACACTTTCCCCCCCCCCCCCAGTCCGGACGCTTCCCCCCCCCCTTCCAGTCCGGACGCTTCCCCCCCCCCCCTTCAGTCCGGACGGCTTCCCCCCCCCCCCTTCCAGTCCGGACGCTTTCCCCCCCCCCCCTCCAGTCCGGACGCTTCCCCCCCCCCCCCCCCTTTTCCAGTCCGGACATTTTCTCCCCTTCCTGCCCAGGCCAGCATTCAGCGCTATCACACTTTGAATGACAATTGCGCGGTCATGCAACTTTGACACTCCCCCCCCCCCCCCCCCCCCCCTTCCAGTCCGGACACTTTCCCCCTCTTCCAGTGCAGCCATTGAGAAATACTGTGAGAGCTGTGATTGGTCACAGCTTGTCACATGGTACAAGCCTGTTGTGAATAGCCCTGTACCATGGAATCTCTGTGATTATTCACAGATTTCACACGTAGTAAGCAATGATGTCAGAAGTGACAACTCATGAGTCCTCCGGGCAATAGGGGATCATGGGGCCCCTGTGTTCTCGCCCACACGCAAACCATACTCAAAAAAAGCCTATGAAAGGTACCAGGGGCATCTCATGGGGCCCCCTACTGACCCCGGGCCCTCGGGCAGTGCCTGTGTGCCCAAATGGTCAGTCCGCCCCTGGTGATCACTGATTGGCCAATCAGTGATGACATGAATCGGGACCTCATACAGAGGTCCCGTACAGTGATCGGTGTTCCAATCGCGGTGCCGCGCGCTCCCGTCCGGCCGTTTATGTACATGGGCCGGACGGGAAGTGGTTAAGGTAACAGGCTGCAGGTTTAATCTGGTTGTCAGCAATTGGGTTCACCACACACGTTACAATCTGGTTTATACAATTTCTGTACAACCAACCTTAGATCTACCAAAACCATGTAATAGGAGGACCTGCCTAAACTATCCAACCAGGGAGGCCATTGTTGGCCGATCTAACAGAGAATCAGATTGTATGGTGTGTGGTCACCCTTAGATGTCCAATCTTTGTGCAATGTACTAATCCTCTGCGCTTTTCTCTTCCTCAGGCTCAGCGTCACGTCAACGATCTGTACGAAGACCTCCGCGATGGACACAACCTCATCTCCCTGCTGGAAGTCCTCTCCGGGGAGACCCTGGTGAGTGTCACGCCACCCACGGGGTGCAATTCGGTATTGCAGCTTCTGCACTGCTCACCTCTCATTACTAATGTGTCCCCCATAGTCCGACTCTTCTCACCCTTCCATTGCTAGGACACAGCAGGGTCATGCGGGTTCAGACTGAATATGAGAAGCCCCTCCCTGGACCCCCAACCCCATCACCGGAGATGAGGGACCTACAGCCGCACTGATCGTACTCAGGCTTCGCACACACGGGCAGCTTTTCTCGAATTCTGACTGTTGGATATCCCCAGTTGGCTCCAGCATTCAGCAGCCGCTCTAGATATTGCATGAGCATCGGATACCTTCCAGGCAAGGTTCACGCCACAGACGCACAAGCAAGCGCGGGCACGTTTTCACGCATTCCCGCGCGTCACCCATTCATGTCAACGGCCTGTACTATGTATGATAAATGTAAAACAGAAATCCCGGACTCCTTTCAGAAAACACAACGCAGCAGATATGCGCCTTTCGCAGGTGCGGGTGTTTGCCACGCATATTCTATAGGGCAACGCGTTTCTGTGCCTGGCGGGACAGCGCACAATTCTGTATGCGTTCCTGACATTTATTTCAGGTACTTATATAGCGCCTTCAATTTACTCAGCGCTTTACATATATATTGTACATTCATATCAGTCCCCGCCCCCGAGGAGCGTCCAATCTAAGGTCCCTAACCCTCAAGTGGCGCCCAATCTAAGGTCCCTAACCATCAAGGGGCGTCCAATCTAAGGTCCCGAACCCTCAAGGGGCGTCCAATCTAAGGTCCCGAACCCTCAAGGGGAGTCCAATCTAAGGTCCCGAACCCTCAAGGGGCGTCCAATCTAAGGTCCATGACCCTCAAGGGGCATCCAATCTAAGGTCCCTAACCTTCAAGGGGCGTCCAGTCTAAGGTCCCGAACCCTCAAGGGGCGTCCAATCTAAGGTTCCTGACCCTCAATGGGCGTCCAATCTAAGGTCCCTGACCCTCAAGGGGCGTCCAATCTAAGGTCCCTGACCCTCAAGGGGCGTCCAATCTAAGGTCCCTGACCCTCAAGGGGCGTCCAATCTAAGGTCCCTGACCCTCAAGGGGCGTCCAATCTAAGGTCCCTGACCCTCAAGGGGCGTCCAATCTAAGGTCCCTGACCCTCAAGGGGCGTCCAATCTAAGGTCCCTGACCCTCAAGGGGCGTCCAATCTAAGGTCCCTGACCCTCAAGGGGCGTCCAATCTAAGGTCCCTGACCCTCAAGGGGCGTCCAATCTAAGGTCCCTGACCCTCAAGGGGCGTCCAATCTAAGGTCCCTGACCCTCAAGGGGCGTCCAATCTAAGGTCCCTGACCCTCAAGGGGCGTCCAATCTAAGGTCCCTGACCCTCAAGGGGCGTCCAATCTAAGGTCCCTGACCCTCAAGGGGCGTCCAATCTAAGGTCCCTGACCCTCAAGGGGCGTCCAATCTAAGGTCCCTGACCCTCAAGGGGCGTCCAATCTAAGGTCCCTGACCCTCAAGAGGCGTCCAATCTAAGGTCCCTGACCCTCAAGGGGCGTCCAATCTAAGGTCCCTGACCCTCAAGGGGCGTCCAATCTAAGGTCCCTGACCCTCAAGGGGCGTCCAATCTAAGGTCCCGGACCCTCAAGGGGCGTCCAATCTAAGGTCCCGGACCCTCAAGGGGCGTCCAGTCTAAGGTCCCTTAACCCTCAAGGGGCGTCCAGTCTAAGGTCCCTGACCCTCAAGGGGCGTCCAACCTAAGGTCCCTGACCCTCAAGGGGCGTCCAACCTAAGGTCCCTGACCCTCAAGGGGCGTCCAACCTAAGGTCCCTGACCCTCAAGGGGCGTCCAACCTAAGGTCCCTGACCCTCAAGGGGCGTCCAATCTAAGGTCCCTGACCCTCAAGGGGCGTCCAATCTAAGGTCCCTGACCCTCAAGGGGCGTCCAATCTAAGGTCCCGGACCCTCAAGGGGCGTCCAGTCTAAGGTCCCTTAACCCTCAAGGGGCGTCCAGTCTAAGGTCCCTTGACCCTCAAGGGGCGTCCAGTCTAAGGTCCCTTGACCCTCAAGGGGCGTCCAATCTAAGGTCCCTGACCCTCAAGGGGCGTCCAATCTAAGGTCCCTGACCCTCAAGGGGCGTCCAATCTAAGGTCCCTAACTCACATTCATACATCTCCGAGCCAGGATCCCAGTCCAGAAAGTAGATGGTGACCCTGGAGGATGCCTGAACAAAGAGGGCGCCTTCCTTCCGGAGACGCAAGCAGATGAAGGCATTGATGGGGTGTGAATTCTGTGAGAGGTGATCTAATGATGCATAGACACAATGGGGTAGATTTAGTAAAACTGTGGCACACAAAATCTGGTGCAGCTGTAGTAGCCAATCAGCTTTTAGCTTCAGCTTGTTCAATTCAGCTTTGACAATAATACCTGGAAGCTGATTGGTTCCTATGCAGAGCGGCAGCAGATTTTGCACCCTCCAGTTCTAGTAAATAAACTCCCAGAGATCTGCTGCCAGATGATGTTCATAAACATGTACAAGTCCCACACATTTCCTCCGGGGAGGTACATTGCGGGTAGGTGAAATTATTTGTTTTATTACAGGGAGGGGTTGGTAAAAATAAAAATGCTTCCTAAATATTTACTGAGTGCTGCTCCTAGTTCCATTGAGAGAGCTGCTGGATGCTGACTACCAGGAATGCTGCGTCTGAGTCCTCCTAGGTAGCCACCTTCGTGGGGTGCCGCTTGTATGGAGCTGCTGATCACCGAGCTCTGGGCACTCCCTAGGCTGCTGATCACCGAGCTCTGGGCACTCCCTAGGCTGCTGATCACCGAGCTCTGGGCACTCCCTAGGCCGCTGATCACAGAGCTCTGGGCACTCCCTAGGCTGCTGATCACCGAGCTCTGGGCACTCCCTAGGCTGCTGATCACCGAGCTCTGAGCACTCCCTAGGCTGCTGATCACCGAGCTCTGGGCACTCCCTAGGCTGCTGATCACCGAGCTCTGGGCACTCCCTAGGCTGCTGATCACCGAGCTCTGGGCACTCCCTAGGCTGCTGATCACCGAGCTCTGGGCACTCCCTAGGCTGCTGATCACCGAGCTCTGGGCACTCCCTAGGCTGCTGATCACCGAGCTCTGGGCACTCCCTAGGCTGCTGATCACCGAGCTCTGGGCACTCCCTAGGCTGCTGATCACCGAGCTCTGGGCACTCCCTAGGCTGCTGATCACCGAGCTCTGGGCACTCCCTAGGCTGCTGATCACCGAGCTCTGGGCACTCCCTAGGCTGCTGATCACCGAGCTCTGGGCACTCCCTAGGCTGCTGATCACCGAGCTCTGGGCACTCCCTAGGCTGCTGATCACCGAGCTCTGGGCACTCCCTAGGCTGCTGATCACCGAGCTCTGGGCACTCCCTAGGCTGCTGATCACCGAGCTCTGGGCACTCCCTAGGCTGCTGATCACCGAGCTCTGGGCACTCCCTAGGCTGCTGATCACCGAGCTCTAGGCACTCCATAGGCTGTGTGTACGAAGCCTGTAATCGCTCAATGCAGAGCAGACAGAAGTCCAGGATGGCACCCGCATATTCCATAGCACTGTACAATGGGGAGGAGAGGCCTGATATAGCACCCACATATTCTGTAGCACTGTACAATGGGGGGGAGAGGTCTGATATAGCACCCACATACTCTGTAGTGCTGTACAATAGGGAATAGAGGCCTGATATAGCACCCGCATATTCTGTAGTGCTGTACAATAGGGAATAGAGGCCTGATATAGCACCCGCATATTCTGTAGTGCTGTACAATGGGGAGTAGAGGCCTGATATAGCACCCGCATATTCTGTAGTGCTGTACAATGGGGAGTACAGGACTGATATAGCACCCACATTATCTGTAGCCCTGTACAATGGAGAGGAGAAGCCTGATATAGCACCCACATATTCCATAGCACTACAATGGGGAGTAGAGGCCTGATATAGCACCAACATACTCTGTAGTGCTGTACAATGGGGAATAGAGGCCTGAAATAGCACCAACATACTCTGTAGTGCTGTACAATGGGAATAGAGGCCTGATATAGCACCAACATACTCTGTAGTGCTGTACAATAGGGAATAGAGGCCTGATATAGCACCAACATACTCTGTAGTGCTGTACAATGGGGAGGAGAGGCCTGACATAACACCCACCTATTCTGTAGCACTGTGGAATGGGGAGTACAATATATGGGCATGTGGGTGTAGGGTCGCCCCCCCACCCCCACAGATGTCTGTCCCATATCACTGGGAGGTGCATTGTAGTCCCTGACGGGACTCCACAGGTGTCAGCGCTGTAAAATGGGACAATAGCAGGAAGCGGAGGTCAGGAACTCAGACTCCGGCCCGACCAGTCTGCGAGAAGAGAATCCTTTACCACCCAAGACAAAGCGGAGCGCTCGGCTAAGTGAAGCTCTGTTGTACTTTGCAGGCAGAATTGTATCAGATGGTAGTAAGCTATTTCCAGATCGGGGGTAAAGGTCGTGTGTTCAGAGAAGGTGGAGGACGGATAGGGACAACAGGTAGGCTGACACCTGTTCAAAAAAAAAAAAAAAAGGCGTGGCTGCAGGTCAGAGGTGGTGAGGGATGATGTGACTTGTAGTTCAGGTCATACAATGGGGGAGGGGGATCACATGGAGGGTGAGCTGGACATCTCTCAAAATCCATCATCATCATCCGCATCCTCTCTTTAACCTATTAACACTTCTTTTGCTCGGATAAAGCCCACCTTTCTCTCTCTCCCCTTTATCTCCCCCTGTGCTGGACTCTGCCCTGACCTTTGCCCTGTGCCCTTTGCTCCCTTCTTGCACTGCTCTTGCTGGGTAGCCGAGGGAACGGGACGTTATCCGGAACTTGCGGTTGGTGAGTGCCAAAGGGCCCCGTGTCTGCACCCAGCATGTGTTATTTTTACCTTGGCATGTTGCTCTGCCTTTGGCTGGCCAACAGTGTGATGTCACTTCCTGAACCTACAGAAGACGTGATGACGTCACCCCTCCTTTTATAGAACAAAGGGTTCCCGTCCCCATACAGAAGGTAGACCTCTCTATCCTGGTGACCTAACATGGACACATATATGATACACATACATTTCCTCATGTTTTATCCCTGTAAAGCTGAACTGAATTGGAGTGGAGTCCAATCGTGTGGACTAAGTGGTGTCAGCCCTGCCCATTGCCTTTTGTTACTACTACTACTCCCATTTTTACAAAATAAAACTAGGCATTCTGTCTTCCCAAAGACAGGAAGGGCAAATTAATCTGCCTGAGATATCAGAGGAACATCACAGGACTAATAGTATATATAAAAAAAAAAGTCCATCAGTAGGGTTTGCGTGTAGCTGAATATCATGCAATTGTCTCTTGTGATGGTCGTGATTGAGGTCCTTGACTTGCTCTCATGGTTAAGATGCCCATTCTTGGCACAAAACCTCCGGATCCTTTAAATTCTTTGGTTGTCCAGCATGAGCTAGATGACACAAATCCAAAGAAAAAGACCGGCTACATGGAGGTGGATCGCGGTTCTGGAGGTTTGCTATAGAGCCACGAGGAAGCCAGGGAAAGTGATGGCAAGGTGAATACAGCATCCTTTTGGAGGAAAATCTACATTCTTCATCCCCGGAAACTGAACATGGGGGGCACATGGACATTTCAACATGATGATGATCAGAAACATAAGGCCAAGATGACCCTTCAATGATGGCAGCTGAAAAAGTGAAGGTTCTGGAGTGGCCATCACAATCTCTTGACCTCGACATCATTCAGCCACCTTGGGGAGATCTCAAACTTTGAGTTCATCCTGAGGGAAAAGTATGGGGTACACTGCTGTCAAGCCCTGAATTGGGTCACCTTCATGGAAGATTAGTTAATGAATACCAGCATAGACTCCTTATGTTCTTGAGACTGCATAAATCCAAAGGATTGGTTGCAAAAAATTCAAATGCTGGTAACTTTATTCACCTGGACACCATGAACACCAGCAGAGGCTCATATTATGTTCTTAAGACACAGTAGGGATGGTGGACTTCTCTTCCTAAACTTCGAGTTCATCCTATGGGAATCGTATATGGGGTACACTGCTGTCAAGCCTTGAATTGGGTCACCTTGGTGGAAGATTAGTTAAGAACATAAGAGGAGTCTATGCTGGTATTCATTAACTAATCTTCCACCAAGGTGACCCAATTCAGGGCTTGACAGCAGTGTACCCCATACGATTCCCATAGGATGAACTCAAGGTTTATGAAGAGAAGTCCACCATCCCTACTGTGTCTTAAGAACATGAGATGAGTCTCTGCTGGTGTTCATGGTGTCCAGGTAAATAAAGTTACCAGCATTTGAATTTTTTGCAACCAGTCCTTCGGATTTTTGCAGTCTCAAGAACATAAGGAGTCTATGCTGGTATTCATTAAGACTGCATAAATCCATAGGACTGCTTGCAAAAAATTCAAATGCTGATAACTTTATTCACCTGGACACCATGAACACCAGCAGAGACTCATCTCATGTTCTTAAGACACAGTAGGGATGGTGGACCTCTCTTCATAAACTTTGAGTTCATCCTATGGGAAAAGTATGGGGTACACTGCTGTCAAGCCCTGAATTGGGTCACCTTTATGGAAGATTAGTTAATGAATACCAGCATAGACTCCTCTTATGTTCTTGAGACTGCAAAAATCCAAAGGACTGCTTGCAAAAAATTCAAATGCTGGTAACTTTATTCACCTGGACACCATGAACACCAGCAGAGACACATCTTATGTTCTTAGAGTTTATGAAGAGAAGTCCACCATCCCTACTGTGTTTTAAGAACATAAGAGGAATCTATGCTGGTATTCATTACCTAATCTTCCATGAAGGTGACCCAATTCAGGGCTTGACAGCAGTGTACCCCATACATTTCCCACACGATGATCTCAAAGTTTATGAAGAGAAGTCCACCATCCCTACTGTGTCTTGAGTTCATCCTATGGGAAAAGTATGGGGTACGCTGCTGTCAAGCCCTGAATTGGGTCACCTTGGTAGAAGATTAGTTAATGAATACCAGCATAGACTCATCTTATGTTCTTGAGACTGCAAAAATCCAAAGGACTGCTTGCAAAAAATGTAAATGCTGGTAACTTTATTCACCTGGACACCATGAACACAAGTAGAGACACATCTTATGTTCTTAAGACTGAATTTTTTGCAACCAGTCCTTTGGAGGTTTGCAGTCCCAAGAACATAAAATGAGTCTATGCTGGTATTCATTAACTAATCTTCTACCAAGGTGACCCAATTCAGGGCTTGACAGCAATGTACCCCATACGATTTCCATAGGATGAACTCAAAGTTTATGAAGAGAAGTCCACCATCCCTACTGTGTCTTGAATTCATCCTGTGGGAAAAGTATGGGGTACACTGCTGTCAAGCCCTGAATTGGGTCAGCTTCATGGAAGATTAGTTAATGAATACCAGCATAGACTCCTCTTATGTTCTTAAGACTGCATAAATCCAAAGGACTGGTTGCAAAAAATTCAAATGCTGGTAACTTTATTCACCTGGACACCATGAACACCAGCAGAGGCTCATATTATGTTCTTAAGACACAGTAGGGATGGTGGACTTCTCTTCCTAAACTTCGAGTTCATCCTATGGGAATCGTATATGGGGTACACTGCTGTCAAGCCTTGAATTGGGTCACCTTGGTGGAAGATTAGTTAAGAACATAAGAGGAGTCTATGCTGGTATTCATTAACTAATCTTCCACCAAGGTGACCCAATTCAGGGCTTGACAGCAGTGTACCCCATACGATTCCCATAGGATGAACTTGAAGTTTATGAAGAGAAGTCCACCATCCCTACTGTGTCTTAAGAACATGAGATGAGTCTCTGCTGGTGTTCATGGTGTCCAGGTAAATAAAGTTACCAGCATTTGAATTTTTTGCAACCAGTCCTTCGGATTTTTGCAGTCTCAAGAACATAAAATTAGTCTATGCTAGTATTCATTAACTAATCTTCCATAAAGGTGACCCAATTCAGGGCTTGACAGTAGTGTACCCCATACGTTTCCCATAGGATGAACTCGAAGTTTTTATGAAGAGTAGTCCGCCATCCCTACTATGTCTTGAGTTCATCCTGTGGGAAACGTATGGGGTACACTGCTGTCAAGCCCTGAATTGGGTCACCTTTATGGAAGATTAGTTAATGAATACCAGCATAGACTCCTCTTATGTTCTTGAGACTGCAAAAATCCAAAGGACTGGTTGCAAAAAATTCAAATGCTGGTAACTTTATTCACCTGGACACCATGAACACCAGCAGAGACGCATCTTATGTTCTTAGAGTTTATGAAGAGAAGTCCACCATCCCTACTGTTTCTTAAGAACATAAGAGGAGTCTATGCTGGTGTTCATGGTGTCAAGGTGAATAAAGTTACCAGCATTTGAATTTTTTGCCACTAGTCCTTTGGATTTTTGCAGTCTCAAGAGCATAAGAGGAGTCTATGCTGGTATTCATTACCTAATCTTCCATAAAGGTGACCCAATTCAGGGCTTGACAGCAGTGTACCCCATACTTTTCCCACAGGATGAACTCAAGGTTTATGAAGAGAAGTCCACCATCCCTACTGTGTCTTAAGAACATGAGACGAGCCTCTGCTGGTGTTCTTGGGTGTCCAGGTGAATAAAGTTACCAGCATTTGAATTTTTTGCAACAAGTCCTTCGGATTTATGCAAATGCTGGTAACTTTATTCACCTGGACACCATGAACAGAGTCCCCACCTAGGACCTCCTCCTGATGCTATTCATTTACAAGACTGGGAATAATCGTAGAGACCTCAAGGTCTCTGGTATCCAACGTGCGGCCGAAGGGCTACAGGCAGCCCTTTGGTGTATGGTGGTGATGTCTCCACATGCAGCTGTCCACAAGGGTGACCCAATTTCAGGGCTTGGGAGTAGTGTATCCCATACATCTACCATAGCATGAACTAGACGTTTGGGATCTCCCCAAGGTGGCTGAGGTCATGAGATTGCGATGGCCTTTTTTTCTGCTGCTGCCACTGGATGGCCTACTTGGCTTTGGTCTACAGATAATGGTCATGTCAGAAAGTCTCCATGTGCAGTTTTCGGGGGCTGATGAATGCAAATTTTCCCCCTGTAATTTGTAATATGCCGCACGCACCTTGCCATCAATTTTACCTAGGTTCCTTGTGCCGCTGTTGCTTACCTCTAGAACAGAGATCCACCACCATGCCTCACAGTAGGGATGGTGGACTTCTTTTCATAGACCTTTTTGACTTCTTTTCAATTAAAATTGATGTTCCACATGCGATATGCACAAATTTTACAATGTTGGCTCACATATTGTACGGGTATATAGCTATTGCTGTCAAGTCCTTCACGATGGTCACATATTTGTACAGAATAGTTCTCTTGTCCACGTGAATTTTTCATAAAAACACCTGCACATGTAAATCACTGTAGTCGCATGACCAATAACACACTACACCCATTTCTTGCCCATGTGATTTTACTATAACTGAGACCTTGGGGGGGGGGGGGGGCACATTCCTCCTCTCGGGGGGACATCACACCAAGCCAGCCTATAAGGCCATAGCTAAAACCTTTGCTAACCTGTGATTGGTGGTTTGTTTGTTTTTTTTTGGTTGTTTTTTTTTTTAATGTGTTGAATGTGTCTCGATTGGCTGAAGGTGCATGTTGTTGAATTCCGTCCCTGCGAGGAATAATGATCTCACGAGTAAAATCATGAGACCCGTAGTGCGGGAAACCTTCGTTCCGTACAAGTTTCCCGCACCGCGTTCAAAACGCACTGCAGTTGGAATCTGCATTGTTGAGCTAAAGGCACCGCAAACACAGTGCATCCACCAACAATGGGGTAAGGTCCAGGGACCCCAGGAGCTACAGGAGGCCTCGCCTGTCAGTGCAAGACCCTGCGCGGGTGACTCTGCGCACCCCCCACTTACAACACACATTGGGAGATGGAAACCTATATTGATTGACAAGCATCCTACATATACTGGAGGATCAGTTTTTGCTGTAAGAAGGTTTTTTTGTGATTATCCGCCTGCCTGAAACTAGACTATCCCTAGTGCCGGTGACCATACACCACTAGACAACCTACACCGAACCTAGAAATCCGGAACCGCAAGTGTTTAACCGATTACAACCTCCACTCTGGCCGAACCAGGTAATCCTGAATTACAGTGCAGCTTCTTCGGTGCCTTGTCACACTGCTGGTCACAAGCAGATTAACTGAACTCTGCTATTTGGTGGGGATTTGACCGCCAGTCACCCAATTATTGAGCAATCCTCCAATTTCTTTCATTATGCGGGGACGGGCCGCTCCGGCCAATGACTACCGCCTCATGTTCCCAAATTGATCGGGGTCATCGGTAATCTGCTGTGATCTCTCCGTAATGTCAGATTATTCATAATATCGGGCCGGAATTGTGCAAGACTAACACCAATCACTGCTTGTGGTCTGACCGGTTTTATTTCTGGCCTTGCACCGATTGATGTCATTCATACAGCTGGGAAAGATCATGTAATAGAGGCTGGGGGATGAGTATGACATATACCGGGGAGGTGTACAAAACCAGAGCTCCCACGGCAGAGCTGGGGGTACTTTGGGGTGGGAAGGTTCAATATATCGTAATAGTACAGTATAGGGACACGGTTTGTATTCAAAGACCTTCAAGCAGGGGGGGACTGACCATTTGGAAACTCTGGCACTGCCCGAGGGCCCGGGGTCAGTAAGGGGCCCCATGAGATGCCCCTGGTACCTTTTTCATAGGATTTTTTGAGTTTGGGCAAGGACACAGGAGCCCCACGATATGCCCCCGGTACCTTTTTTCATAGGCTTTTTTGAGTTTGGGCAAGGACACAGGGGCCCCACGATCCCCTATTGCCCGGGGGCCCCATGAGTTGTCAGTCTGCCCCTGCCTTCAAGTGATTGGACACTGGGGGGGGGGGGGGTTGAGCTCATAGGACCACCCCTAATATATCCCCACCCACTTCAGCCAGTGGAAAAATATATATAATTGATTTGTCCATTGGGGGACACATCTTGAATGGTATTAAGCAATGTAGGGTTATATTGCTGCCTACAGGAGAAAGTTTCTCCTGTAGGTGGCAGTATACTCTGCTTTGCCTAACGCCATCAAGCTGTGTCCCTCAATGTACATGGAGAAAAGGATTTTACGGGGAGTACAGAAAAACTATTTTTTTCCTCTGTACATGGAGGGACACAGCCAGGGGCGGACTGACAACTCATGGGGCCCCCGGGGCAATAGGAAATCATGGGGCCCCATCAGCCACACCCAGAAAAGTCTATGAAAGGTACCAGGGGCATCTCATGGGGCCCCCTACTGACCCCGGGCCCTGGTGCCCAAATGGTCAGTCCGCCCCTGGACACAGCTATGGGGAAACGTAGTGTTATACTGCCACCTACGGTAGAAATGATTTCCCCTGCAGGTGGCTGTATAGCCCTACATTGCTTAACAACTTGAAGCTGTGTCCCTTAATGGACTCTGAGAAAAATCGTTTACAGTGAGTACAACACTTTTGTTTCCTCTATTGTCCATTGAGGGACACAACTTGATGGAATAAAGCATTGTTGGGTTATACTGCCACCTACAGGAGATGCAATTTGACCTGTAGGTGGCAGAATATCCCTACATTGCTTCACACCATCAAGCTGTGTCCCCCAATGGAAAGTAGTTTATGGCGAGTACAACCATCCTGTTTTCTCGTCTGTCCATATAGGGACACATCTAGATGGAATTAAAGTGTTACTAATCCCACAACCGTAAAATCAGTCTGTATATGCAGTAAAGCAGGGGTGTCAAACTGGCGGCCCTCCAGCTGCTGTGAAACTACAAGTCCCATCATGCCTCTGCCTTTGGGAGTCATGCTTGTAACTGTCAATCTTGCAATGCCTCATGGGACTTGTAGTTTGGCAACAGCTGGAGTGCTGCCAGTTTGACACCTATGCAGTAAAGCGTGCTTGTTATACTCACTGTGGAACCTAAGGGGTTAATCCTCTGCATTGTGTAAAAACACCGTTTTTTGATGCTGACTTCTCTGATCTTCCCCTTCTTCCAGTGTCCCCCTCCTATGTCCTGATAAGACATATATCTTGTGGAGTCACTCTGCACATACTCAGTTTGGTGTGTATTGCTGCAGAGGTTTTTTTTTTCTTGGAAGAGTGCATGTGATTAGCACTGTCCAGACAGAGGGCAGGGGTCCTGCATCCTCCTAGAGCAGAATAAAACTACTCCTACAAGCTTTAACATGTACTTGGCTGGACACTGATAGAAGTCACAAGGCTGCTCTAACGTCTGATGAGAAAAGGTATTTAGCTGTTTATATTTACTAAAATAATTGCATTTCCATGTTGTGTGTACTGGGGGAGACCAGATATAGTGAATGCAGGGTCCGGGGTGACCAGATATAGTGAATGCGGGGTCCGGGGAGAACAGACATAGTGAATGCGGGGTCCGGGGAGAGCGGACATAGGGAATGCCGGGTCCGTGGAGAGCGGATATAGTGAATACAGGGTCCGGGGAGAGCGGATATAGTGAATACAGGGTCCGGGGAGAGCGGATATAGTGAATGCGGGGTCCGGGGAGAGCGGATATAGTGAATGCAGGGTCCGGGGAGAGCGGATATAGTGAATGCGGGGTCCGGGGAGAGCGGATATAGTGAATGCGGGGTCCGGGGAGAGCGGATATAGGGAATGCGGGGTCCGGGGAGAGCAGATATAGTGAATGCGGGGTCCGGGGAGAGCGGATATAGTCAATGCGGGGTCCGGGGAGAGCGGATATAGTGAATGCCGGGTCCGGGGAGAGCGGATATAGTGAATGCCGGGTCCGTGGAGAGCGGATATAGGGAATGCAGGGTCCGGGGAGAGCGGATATAGTGAATGCAGGGTCCGGGGAGAGCGGATATAGTGAATGCGGGGTCCTGGGAGAGCGGATATAGTGAATGCGGGGTCCTGGGAGAGCGGATATAGTGAATGCGGGGTCCGGGGAGAGCGGATATAGTGAATGCGGGGTCCGGGGAGAGCGGATATAGTGAATGCGGGGTCCGGGGAGAGCGGATATAGTGAATGCGGGGTCCGGGGAGAGCGGATATAGTGAATGCGGGGTCCGTGGAGACCGGGTATAGTGAATGCGGGGTCCGGGGAGAGCGGATATAGTAAATGCGGGGTCCGGGGAGAGCGGATATAGTGAATGCGGGGTCCGTGGAGAGCGGATATAGGGAATGCGGGGTCCGTAGAGAGCGGATATAGGGAATGCGGGGTCCGTGGAGAGCGGATATAGGGAATGCGGGGTCCGTGGAGAGCGGATATAGGGAATGCGGGGTCCGTGGAGAGCGGATATAGGGAATGCGGGGTCCCAGAAGGCTATGGGGGGGGGGGGGGGAGGACAACTTCCGCTTCCAATTGCCTTTGGCCGTCGCAGCGGAAGTGGGAGTGGTTACCTGTCAAATTCGGGTACCCGCTCGCCAAAGCTGCCAATCCTTAATGGGGAGCGGGGGCAAAGCCTTAAAGCGAAACTTCCCATTTTGGGTGGAGCTCTGCTTTAAGCATTGTAGGGTTATTCTGCCACCTACAGGAGACATCATTTCCCCTGCAGGTGGCTGTATAACCTGAGGTCCCTTAATGGACTCTGAGAAAATAGTTTACAGCGACTACAGCAATTGTATTTTCTCTGTTGTCCGTTGAAGGACACCGCCTGATGGAATTAGGCTTTGTAGGGTTATACTGCCACTGATCATTTCTCCTGTAGGTGGCAGAATAACCCCGCCACCATCAAATTGTCTCTCAATGGACTCCAGGAAAAGTAGTCTATGATGGGTACAACCATCCTATTTTCTTTTCCTTCCATAGAGGACACATCTTGATGGAATTAAGCATTGTCGGGTTATTATGTCACCTACAGGAGGCATAATTTCTCCTGAAGGTGGCAGGATAACTCTACGCTGCTTAACACCATCAAGCTGTGTCCCTCAATGGACTCTGACAAAAGGATTTCACTGGTTGAGAGAAAAAAACATCCCATTTTACTTATCCCCCATGGGATGGCGCTCTGCAAGAGTTATGTTCCAAATAGCAAAGGGCAATAATAAATCAGAAGGCATCTCTGCAGTGATGTGATTGGAGGTGAAGCTCTTTGCCCTCAGCATCATGTGAATTATGTGGATTTTACTAGAATGTTTGGCATTTGGCTGCAGTAGAGGCGTAGGTGCGCGGAGATGGCGGCTCGGTGTGAAAGGCCATTTCCTCCATACAGTCCACCTTTTGAAAATCTTTCCTCTCCTCTTCTGGGAGGAAACGTCTTTCTAGCGGGTGGACGTCCTTGGGATTTCCGGAATGTCCCTTTATGACTGGAAATAATGTGGGATTCTCACCCGCTGTTTTGTTCCCATTGCCGCCCCTATAGAATACAAATCTATTTTAGAACTTATATATTTATTTATGTTTTGTTTTTGTTTTTTTTATATAGCACTAGAAGTATAAAAGTCCTAAAATGTAAATATAAAAATCTGGCCCGTTGGGGTGTAGCACTTTAGTTTCTGGGATATAAATAAAAGGAGTGGATATTTGGGGTTTTGTTTACTAATGTAACAAATATACTGCATGGAAAAAAGATACTTTGTATCTACATTTTTTTTTATGGCATTTTGGCTTATTTATTTATTTAATTTTTATTTTTAATGTGTATTTAACCCCCAAAACAACAATATAAATATATCTGCTCTCCCCGGACCCCGCATTCACTATATCCGCTCTCCCCGGACCCCGCATTCACTATATCCGCTCTCCCCGGACCCCGCATTCACTATATCCGCTCTCCCCGGACCCCGCATTCACTATATCCGCTCTCCCCGGACCCCGCATTCACTATATCCGCTCTCCCCGGACCCCGCATTCACTATACCCGCTCTCCCCGGACTCCGCGGTCACTATATCCGCTCTCCCCGGACCCCGCGTTCACTATATCCGCTCTCCCCGGACCCCGCGTTCACTATATCCACTCTCCCCGGACCCCGCGTTCACTATATCCACTCTCCCCGGACCCCGCGTTCACTATATCCGCTCTCCCCGGACCCCGCGTTCACTGTATCCGCTCTCCCCGGACCCCGCGTTCACTGTATCCGCTCTCCCCGGACCCCGCGTTCACTGTATCCGCTCTCCCCGGACCCCGCGTTCACTCTATCCGCTCTCCCCGGACCCCGCATTCACTATATCGGGTCTCCCACAGTACACACAACATGGAAATGCAATTATTTTAGTAAATATAAACTGCTGAATACCTTTTCTCATCAGCAGTACATAGGAGTCTTGTAACTTCTATCACTGTCCAGCTGAGCACTGGTTAAAGCTTGTAGGAGGAATTTTCATTCTGCTCTGACTGTCCTTTGAGGCTACATAACCCCTGACCCTCTGTCTGGACAGTGCTGATTGATTGGCTCTGCGCTGGTCACATTTATTATAATTTATTTCAGGTACTTATATAGCGCCGTCAATTTACACAGCACTTTACATATATATTGTACATTCACATCAGTCCCTAACCCTCAAGGGGTGTACAATCTAAGGTCCCTAACTCACATTCATACATACATGTACTAGGGCCAATTTAGACAGACCATTCACCTGCCAGCATGTGTACGGAGTCTTGGAGGATATCGGAGTACCCGGATGAAACCTACACAGGCACAGGGAGAGCATGCAAACTCCAAGCAGGTGGTGCCGTGGTTGGGATTCGAACCAACGACCCAAGTACTGCTAGGTGGAGGTGTTAACCATTTACCCACTGTGCTGCCCATGCACCCTCCCAAAGAAAAAAAAAAAACTCTGTAGCCCTTCGCCCTAAACTGAGCATGTGCAGAGTGCCTCCTAGAGCTCTGTACTATAAGCAGAAGGATTGGGGACAGTAGAAGGGGAGGATCAGAGAAGACAGGATCGAACAGCCTTTTTACACAATGCGGAGGATTAACCCCTTAGGTCCCACAGTGAGTATAACAAGCACGCTTTACTGCATCTACAGACTGATTTTAATAACACTTTAAATGCAGCGGCTGCATTAGTTTTCATTTTTAGTCCCCGGTCTTACCGGGTGCAACTAACTTGGCATGTGATTTACATGCCATACAACTTTCAAATGGCATGCCAAGTCGCACCCTATTGTCCGCAATTACAGCGGCCATATCGGTGCGGTTCTGACTCGGCCGGAGCCGCATCGATTTCTAAAGTAGTCCATTTATTACTTTTGTTGCGAATTTCATACATGTGTCCGATATCTTGCAAATCGCATCTCAGATCGGCACATCACCCGACTCTGAAATCGTGCGACTTCGCTGTAAGTCGCACGATTTAAAAGTCGGGATCGGTGTGACAGGGGTGTTAGGTTTTCCCCCCCCCCCCCTTTTTCTGTACCTGGTGATCCCGCCAGTCACACCCGTCTATGGCCTGGGGTAACAAAATGACATTCCATAAGGAAAAGGTGTTTTGTAGTTCGCCAACAAACTCTAGAGTCACAGCCATCCAATCCAAAGAAGAAAAATGTCCTATTGCAGCTTACAGTCCTTAGTCTGAAAAAGGAAGACTAATGCAGCCAACACATCTAAGGACTGTAAGCTGCAATAGGACATATTTTTCTTCTTTGGATTGGATGGCTGTGACTCTAGCGATTCAGTAACCTTCCTAG
This sequence comes from Staurois parvus, assembly GCF_062004578.1. Lineage (NCBI taxonomy): Eukaryota > Metazoa > Chordata > Amphibia > Anura > Ranidae > Staurois > Staurois parvus. The sequence goes on along the minus strand of NW_028320021.1, from coordinate 270,859 downwards.
ATTTCAGGCGGCTTTAAGGAGAGAGATGAAGTTGGTTTGGTAGGGGAGATATTGTCCAGCACGCGGGTGGCTTCTTGTCTAGCAATCCCACACAATGAAAGTCCCAGGTCACACCGGGTGGGACTTGGCATGCGATTTGCATGCCATACGACTTGCAAATCGCACCCTATTACAGCGGTCATATCGGACCTACTACTTGAGAAATCGGCGTGGCTGCGTCAGAACCGATATGACCGCTGTAATTGGGTGCGACTTGGCATGCGATTTACAAGTCGCACCCTATTGTCCGCAATTACAGCGGTCATGTCGGCGCGGTTCTGACTCGGTCGCAGCCACGCCGATTTCTCAAGTAGTACATTTATTACTTTTGTTGCGAATTGCATAGAGATGTGTCTGACGTCTTGCAAATCGCATCTCAGATGGGCACGTCGTGTGACCCTGAAACCGTGCAACTTACAGTGAAGTCACGCAATTTCAAAGTCGATATGACCGTGGGGGGGGGGTAAAGGTCGTATTTCAGAAAAAGCGGCGAATCGCCATACGTAGTCCTTGTATGGGGCCGGTGTGATCAGAAAGCCGCTTTTGTGGGGGGCTCCCGCACCTGTAACCTGACGGCGCTGTACGGCGCCCCCCATCGAAGATGTGATTGGACGAAGTTGTACTAACGTTTGATAAATCCTCCGGAAACTAACTGCGTTGTGGCTGAGGAGCCGTGAGTACACCGTGAGCATGCCGTCCCCACCCCCCGGTGTGCCCGTCCGGTGGTCCGCCCTTCCCCCCCATTCCTGTGTGTGCGCTTGTATTGAGGTACGTGTGCGTGTGTGTCGGACGTCTCCTGTCCGCCATGACAGTTCCACGCTGACCTGTTTTCTGTGTCTTTTGTGTTGCAGCCCCGGGAGAAAGGCCGCATGCGCTTCCATAAACTGCAGAATGTACAGATTGCCCTGGATTTCCTGAAACTGCGCCAGGTAAGGTGCCCGCCATGAAACGTGCGTCTCTTATCCGCTGTGCTCTACTCATTCTGAATTCGCCGCACACTGTGAGCTTCTCACCATGTGCATTAGAAGCTGCAGCAAGTTAGACAGAGCTCCGCCTCACTTCCTGGCTGGAGGACGTCCAGCATCATCTAGCCCAGGGGTAGGCAACCTGCGGCTCTCTAGCTGTTGCGGAACTACGTTTCCCATGAGGCATTGCAAAGATTACAAAACTGACAGTTACAGCTATGACTTGCAGAGGCATGATGGAACTTGTAGTCCAGCGGCTCTCAGGTTGCCTACCCCTGACCTAGCCCTTTCCTCCCTTGCCCCGCCCCTTTTGTTAATTGGATTTCAATTCTGTCAATCATGGAGGCTTAGCATAACATATGGGCTTTGCCTATGCAAATGCAGTCTTTCTAGGAGCACCCACTCCTCCACACTGACACCCACCCATCCAGGATATTTATTATTTATTACAGGTACTTACATATCACCGTCAATGTATGCAGCACTTAACATATATATTGTACATTCACATCAGTCCCCGCCCCCGAGGAGCGTACAATCTAAGGTCCCTAACTCACATTCATACATACACATACTAGGGACAATTTAGACAGGATCCAATTCACCTACCAGCATGTCTTTGGAGTGTGGGAGGAAACCAGAGTACCCGGAGGAAACCCACACAGACACAGGGAGAACATGCAAACTCCAGGCAGCAGGTGCCGTGGTTGGGATTCGACACAACGACCCGAGTACTGCCAGGCGGAAGTGCTAACCATTTAGCCACTATGCTGCATAACTCCTCCCAAGTGCCAGCCCACGGCTTGTATCAGGTCCAAGGGCCCTTGAGAGGAGTACTGAGGCAGGGTGCTGTAATGTTTTCAGGAAGCTGTACAGCCCCTCCCATTAGCCGTGATTTGTATGCTTTGTGTGGAGAGGCACAGAGGCCCAGTGATGATGTCACTGTATCTAAAATAATAAACTGGGTCTATGTAATGAAAAAAGCTTGTGTTGGTGAGGGGGGATGGGGGCGGACAGAGAAGAAAAAAGCAGAATAAAAGTAAAGCGGGGTTCCGGACGTTTTTGTGTTATTAAAAGTCAGCTACTTGTGGGGGGGTGATGATTTTTTTTTACACTGATTGCTTTTACACCCATAAAGGCTGCAAAAGCAATCATTTCTCCTCTCTGGCTGCATTCTTGCAGCCATTGAGAACTACTGTGTCAGCTGTGATTGGTCACAGCTTGTCACATGGTACAAGGCTGTTGTGAATTTTTGTCAATTTCCCACAGAGCTGGAAGTGGGAGCTGGTACCTGTCAAAACCAGGTGCCCGCTCCCCCCTAAAAGGTACCAATGATGGGAAGAGGCAAATAAGCGAAGCTTCTGCTTTTGAGGGGAACTCCGCTTTAAAGTGTTTTTATAGCCCAAACGTTTTTTGGATGGCTTGTGCAGGGGTTAGAACCAGGGGTGGACTGACCATTTGGAAACCCGGGGTCAGTAGGGGGCCCCATGAGATGCCCCTGGTACCTTTTTCATACTTTTTTTGAGTTTGGGCAAGGACACGGGCCCCATGATCCCCTATTGCCCGGGGGTCCCATGAGTTTTCAGTCCTCCCCTGGTTAGAACCCCTTCTCTATTTGTCCTGGTGACTGTTGTCACTGAGATTTAACATGATGGGAAAAGCTATTTTCCTTACATAAACCTAGTTCATTATTTTAGAGCCTGTGATGTCATCACTGGGTCTCTGTGCTTCTCTATGCAATGCCGTCAGATCATGGCGGCGTGGGAGGGGCCAGCAGGTTGCTTCCTGAAAACATCACAGCTCCCTACCTCATCACTCCTCTTAAGAACCCTCAAGATGGTATTGCTGAGATGGAAAGTGATTGGGGAAGTCTTAAAATGGGGACACCGGTTCCACCTGAATTGAAAAGTTTTGGCTGTACGTTGACTTTTACTAGAGAGAGGTGGAGATGAAGGAAATGTAACAAATGCTGAGATAAAATAGTTTACAAAGATAAGCAATCTCCTCCCGAGGTAACAATTTCGGGACCTCTGTCAGTTTGTGAGACGATCACAGAATCGAGTGATTCATCTCTGAACGCGAATCTCGGATTTTCCCTCATCTGTGTTTATCTTCGATCTGCTCGACTTCTTCTCAATTGGGCATATCAATGATCATAGGAAATGACGGATTCCAATGTCTCGGCTCGCTGGATTTTCATTTGTGAAGGAGATTCCAGCGAAGAGTTGAATAAACAATGCTTGTTGTGCGTTTTTTGTCCGCCATGTTTTTCTTGGATGGGTGTCTCGTTTTTATAGCTTTGCAGTTTTATTTGACTGGTTGTCCTTCTTGCAGGTAAAACTTGTGAACATTCGAAATGACGACATCGCAGACGGGAACCCCAAGCTGACGCTGGGTTTAATCTGGACCATAATCCTCCACTTCCAGGTAAATAATGTGATGGCCTGAGATAGGTAGGTGGGCACTATGGTGGTCCAGGTCAGGTGTGATGACACTATGGTGACTTGGGTCCGGTTTCCCTGGAGATAGATTGCTCAGGTCAGGTGTGCTAGCTCTATGCGGCCCAAGTCAAGTTCTCTGTTGATTGGTGGGTCAAGTCAGGTTTGTCGGGGATAGGTGGGCCAGGACAAGTGTGCTGAGGGTATATAATGGCCCAGTTCAGGTGTGCCAGAGATAAATTGGCTCTCAGGTCAGGTGTATCGAAGATACGGTGGCTCAGGTCAGGTGTGTCTGGGATAGGGTAGTTCTTGGGTCAGGTATATCTGGAATATGGTTGCTCAGGACACTTGTATTGGAGATATTGTTGCCAATGTAAGGTGTGCTGGGGATATGGTGGGTCGGGTCAGGTGTGTTGGGAATATGGTGACTCAGGTCAAGTGTGTTGGGGATATGGTGGCCCAGGTCACAGTTGCCCAGTGATATGGTGGCCTGGGTCAGGTGTATGATGGAGATATAGTGACTCAGGCCAGGTGTGTTTGGGATATGGTTGCTCAGGTAAGGTGTGTTGGCAATATGATGGCTCAGGCTAGTTGTGCTTTGGGATATGGTGGGTAAGGTCAGGTTTGTTGGGAATATGGTGGCTGAGTCCAAGTATGGTGGTATATGGTGGCCCCTTTCAAGTGTGTTTGGGGGATATGATGACTCAGGTCACTTGAGTTGGGGATATGGTGGGTCGGGTCGGGTGTGCCGGGGATATGGTGGGTCGGGTTAGATGTGCTGGGGATATGGTGGGTCTGGTCAGGTGTGCAGGGAATATGGTGGGTCGGGTCAGGTGTGCCGGGGATATGGTCGGTCGGGTCAGGTGTGCCGGGGATATGGTGGGTCGGGTTAGATGTGCTGGGGATATGGTGGGTCTGGTCAGGTGTGCAGGGAATATGGTGGGTCGGGTCAGGTGTGCCGGGGATATGGTCGGTCGGGTCGGGTGTGCCGGGGATATGGTGGGTCGGGTCAGGTTTGCCGGGGATATGGTGGGTCGGGTTAGGTGTGGTGGGGATATGGTGGGTCGGGTCAGGTGTGCCGGGGATATGGAGGGTCGGGTCAGGTGTGGTGGGGATATGGTTGGTCGGGTCAGGTGTGCCGGGGATATGGTGGGTCGGGTCAGGTGTGCCGGGGATATGGAGGGTCGGGTCAGGTGTGCCGGGGATATGGAGGGTCGGGTCAGGTCTACTGGGGATATGGTGGGTCGGGTCAGGTCTACTGGGGATATGGTGGGTCGGGTCAGGTGTGCCGGGGATATGGTGGGTCGGGTCAGGTGTGCCGGGGATATGGAGGGTCGGGTCAGGTGTGCCGGGGATATGGAGGGTCGGGTCAGGTCTAGTGGGGATATGGTGGGTCGGGTCAGGTGTGCCGGGGATATGGTGGGTCGGGTCAGGTGTGCCGGGGATATGGTGGGTCGGGTCAGGTGTGCCGGGGATATAGAGGGTCGGGTCAGGTGTGCCGGGGATATGGAGGGTCGGGTCAGGTGTGCCGGGGATATGGAGGGTCGGGTCAGGTGTGCCGGGGACATAGTGGGTCAGGTCTTCCGGGGATATGCTGTGTCTGTTGTCTTCTCTAACATGGTCTGCAGTTCCGTTCCAGAAAGGGATGTTTGTGTAGGCAGCTTCCTCTTCCCCTCGTTCTCTGGCATTTCCTGGCTCGGCTGGTCAGGCTGGCACACATTATGTACCCTGTGCAGCTGGTGTGATCCACAGTCTGCAGGGCGCGGTCCACAGTGACTCACCCCCCCCCCCCCTCCCGCCGCCACACTTATCATTTCCTGATTTGTTGGTGTAAAGAAGAGCGGGGAGGGGGGGGCGGGCTGCTGGAGTGCAGCATCTGCCATGTACATCATTTAATATAGATACTCAGTGATCAGAATAATGGACTCCTGCCTTGCATGGGAACATGACCCTCCAGACATTTTCATATATTCATCTGCATAAACAGAGACCTGTGACATCATCATTTGAGAACTGACTTCATAAGAACTTCTGAGAAAGTTGCTATTGTATCAGCGGGAGGCAGGCTTGGGGGGAGGTGGGCTTGATTGGTAGACTTGGGGGGAGGCGGGCTTGATTGGTAGACTTGGGGGGAGGCAGGCTTGATTGGTAGACTTGGGGGGAGGCAGGCTTGATTGGTAGACTTGGGGGTGGGGAGGCGGGCTTGATTGGTAGACTTGGGGGGAGGCGGGCTTGGTTGGTAGACTTGGGGGGAGGCGGGCTTAGTTGGTAGACTTGGGGGGGAGGCGGGCTTGATTGGTAGACTTGGGGGGAGGTGGGCTTGATTGGTAGATTTGGGGGGAGGCGGGCTTGATTGGTAGATTTGGGGGGAGGCGGGCTTGATTGGTAGATTTGGGGGGAGGCGGGCTTGATTGGTAGATTTGGGGGGAGGCGGGCTTGATTGGTAGATTTGGGGGGAGGCGGGCTTGATTGGCAGACTTGGGGGGAGGCGGGCTTGATTGGTAGACTTGGGGGGAGGCGGGCTTGATTGGCAGACTTGGGGGGAGGCGGGCTTGATTGGTAGATTTGGGGGGAAGGCAGGCTTGATTGGTAGACTTGGGGGGGGAGGCGGTTCTGGGTGGTAGACTTGGGGTGAAGTGGGTAAGGGTGGTAGACTTGGGGGGGGCGGTTCTGGGTGGTAGACATGGGGTGAAGTGGGTAAGGGATGGTAGACTTGGGGTGAGGTGGGTGTGGGTGGTAAATTTGGAGGGGGGGGCGCATTTGGGTGACTTGGGGTGAGGCGGGAAATAGTGGTAGACATGGGGGGAGGAGGGTAAGGGCTGTAGACTTGGTGAAGCGGGTAAGGGTGGAAGACTTGGGGGGGGGGGGGGGGGGAGGCATGTTTGGGTTGTAGACTTGGAGGAGATGCAGTTAGTTTTGGGCAGTAGACTTGGGGGGAGGAGGTTCTGGGTGGTAGACTTGGGGTGGAGCGAGTAAGGGGTGGTAGACGTGGGGTGAGGTGGGTAAGGGTGGAAGACTTGGGGTTAGGTGGTAGACTTGGGTGAGGCGGGTGTGAGTGGTAGACTTAGAGGGTGGGGGGGCGCATTTGGATGACTTGGGGTGAGGCGGGGAAAAGTGGTAGACTTGGGGTGAGGTGGGTGTGGATGATAGACTTGGGCGAAGCGGGTAAGGGTGGTAGACTTGGGGTGAGGTGGGTAAAGGTGGTAGACTTGGGGTGAGGCGGGTGTGAGTGGTAGACTTGGGGTGAGGTGGGTGTGGATGATAGACTTGGGCGAAGCGGGTAAGGGTGGTAGACTTGGGGTGAGGCGGGTAAAGGTGGTAGACTTGGGGTGAGGTGGGTGTGGATGATAGACTTGGGCGAAGCAGGTAAGGGTGGTAGACTTGGGGTGAGGTGGGTAAAGGTGGTAGACTTGGGGTGAGGCGGGTGTGAGTGGTAGACTTGGGGTGAGGTGGGTGTGGATGGTAGACTTGCGGGAAGCGGGTGTTGGTGGTAGACTTGGGGGAGGCACTTTTGGGTGGAAGATTTGGAGTGACACCTTAGAGAAAGACTCAGACATGGAGTCCATAGAATGGATTGGCAACATTGGGCATTTGTAAGCCACTGGAAACCTTCAAATCTACAGCCACCATCTAGGCAGCATTGGCCCACCATGGTACAGAAGGAGGGTTTCTGTTTTTCTGGCTATCTGTCCTAATAAACATACCAGTGTACAGGACTGGAGTCCCTGCCAGGACTATGAGGCAGTGTCACATGCATGTTGCAGATCACACACAGGGTGGATCATCCCAGAACACTTCCTGACGTACCCGACATATGACTAATGGATGACTCCGCTTCTTATTTTTATTATTTCTCTTTTCTGTGTTCATATGCTGAATAGTTTTGTTTTTGCTAAAAAATGTGAGGCACGTGGATCTGCACCCACGTGGCGGGTCACACATTCAGTATTCCGTGTCACAAGCTTTAGGACATTTTTTAATTTTGGAAGTCACATGTTTTGGAGATGCCCACTGAGGATGAGTGCTGGGAATCGGGGGTCTGGGAATATAATGAAGGGGTGTTGGCACGGACACCTATGATCAGAGGGATTGCTGCCATATTGCAGGAGACTGCTAGAGACTGATCTCCTATTACAAGAGGCTGTCTAAATAAACAAACTGCTGTCTGGGGGGGGGGGGGGGAGGTTAAAAAAAAAAAAAGGACACCCCACATCTGATCCCACACCTCGGCCCCTGTGTAGCACACTTTACTTTATAATGAGGCTCCTCAGAAACTGTTCTCCTGTTATGGGGAGACGGCTGTCCTGTTATGGGAGACGGCTGTCCTGTTATGGGAGACGGCTGTCCTGTTATGGGAGACGGCTGTCCTGTTATGGGAGACGGCTGTCCTGTTATGGGAGACGGCTGTCCTGTTATGGGAAGACGGCTGTCCTGTTATGGGAAGACGGCTGTCCTGTTATGGGAAGACGGCTGTCCTGTTATGGGAGACGGCTGTCCTGTTATGGGGAGACGGCTGTCCTGTTATGGGGAGACGGCTGTCCTGTTATGGGGAGACGGCTGTCCTGTTATGGGGAGACGGCTGTCCTGTTATGGGGAGACGGCTGTCCTGTTATGGGGAGACGGCTGTCCTGTTATGGGGAGACGGCTGTCCTGTTATGGGGAGACGGCTGTCCTGTTATGGGGAGACGGCTGTCCTGTTATGGGGAGACGGCTGTCCTGTTATGGGAGACGGCTGTCCTGTTATGGGAGACGGCTGTCCTGTTATGGGAGACGGCTGTCCTGTTATGGGAGGCGGCTGTCCTGTTATGGGGAGGCGGCTGTCCTGTTATGGGAGGCGGCTGTCCTGTTATGGGGAGGCGGCTGTCCTGTTATGGGGAGGCGGCTGTCCTGTTATGGGGAGGCGGCTGTCCTGTTATGGGGAGGCGGCTGTCCTGTTATGGGGAGGCGGCTGTCCTGTTATGGGGAGGCGGCTGTCCTGTTATGGGGAGGCGGCTGTCCTGTTATGGGGAGGCGGCTGTCCTGTTATGGGGAGGCGGCTGTCCTGTTATGGGGAGGCGGCTGTCCTGTTATGGGGAGGCGGCTGTCCTGTTATGGGGAGGCGGCTGTCCTGTTATGGGGAGGCGGCTGTCCTGTTATGGGGAGACGGCTGTCCTGTTAGGGGGAGACGGCTGTCCTGTTAGGGGGAGACGGCTGTCCTGTTAGGGGGAGACGGCTGTCCTGTTAGGGGGAGACGGCTGTCCTGTTAGGGGGAGACGGCTGTCCTGTTAGGGGGAGACGGCTGTCCTGTTAGGGGGAGACGGCTGTCCTGTTAGGGGGAGACGGCTGTCCTGTTAGGGGGAGACGGCTGTCCTGTTGGGGGGAGACGGCTGTCCTGTTGGGGGGAGACGGCTGTCCTGTTGGGGGGAGACGGCTGTCCTGTTGGGGGGAGACGGCTGTCCTGTTGGGGGGAGACGGCTGTCCTGTTGGGGGGAGACGGCTGTCGTCCTGTTAGGGGGAGACTGCTGTCGTCCTGTTAGGGGGAGACTGCTGTCGTCCTGTTAGGGGGAGACTGCTGTCGTCCTGTTAGGGGGAGACTGCTGTCGTCCTGTTAGGGGGAGACTGCGGCTGTCCTGTTAGGGGGAGACTGCGGCTGTCCTGTTAGGGGGAGACGGCGGCTGTCCTGTTAGGGGGAGACGGCTGCTGCCCTGTTAGGGGGAGACTGCTAGAGACTGCTCTTAAGTTACAGTTCTTATGGTACACAAGACTTCTAGTGACTGCTCTGTCTGCAAGAGGCTGCTTATGTTACTGGAGACTTCCAAAGGCCGTTACAGGAGTCTTCTAGAGATTGCTGTTGTGTTGCAGGAGATTGCGAGGGATGTCTCTCTTAATACAAGTGGTTGTTGGAGTTCGCTGTCTGGACTTGACTGATGGATCTTAATTTTGAAGAGATTACTCACCTGTCACTGAAGATATGCAGACACTGCTCTTAATTTACAGGTGACTGCTAGAGACTGTTCTTTTGGTACACAAGACTTCTACAGATTGCTCGTATGTTACTGGAGACCTATGGAGACTGCACTTATGTCAATGGAGACTAATAGAGACTGCTCTGTCTTCTAGAGGCTGCTAGAATGTTACAGGAGCTTAATAGAGACTACTTGGTCTGTGAGAGACTGCTTGGCTTATGTTATAGGAGACTTCTAGAGACTGCTTGGCTTATGTTATAGGAGACTTCTAGAGACTGCTTGGTTTATGTTATAGGAGACTTCTAGAGACTGCTTGGCTTATGTTATAGGAGACTTCTAGAGACTGCTTGGCTTATGTTATAGGAGACTTCTAGAGACCGCTCTTATTGTTACTGGAGATTAATAGAGACTGCTTGGCTTATTTTACAGGAGATTTCTACATAATGCTCTTATGTTGCAGGAGACTTCTAGAGACTGTGCTTATGTTACTGGAAATAGAGACTGCTTTGTCTGCTGTTTGGCATTTTTTACAGGAGACTTCTAGAGGCTGCTCTTGCGTTACTGGAGACTAATAGAGGCTGCTCTTTCTTTTAGAGGCTGCTCTTATAATACAGGAGACTGCTTATGTTACAGTAGATCTATAGACTGCTCAAATATTACAGGAGACTGCTGTTATGTTACAGGACACGTCTAGAGACTGCTCTTGTGCTACGGGAGACTTCTAGAGATCGCTGTTTTGTTACTGGAGACTTGAGAGACTTCTCTGTCTTTTTATAGGCTGCTCCTATGTTACGGGAGACTGCTCAAATGTTACGGGAGACTGCTCAAATGTTACGGGAGACTGCTCAAATGTTACGGGAGACTGCTCTTGGCCGACGGGAGACTGCTCTTGGCCGACGGGAGACTGCTCTTGGCCGACGGGAGACTGCTCAAATGTTACAGGAGACTGCTCTTGCCTTCTCCCATAATACGCAAGGTTGCTAGAGATTGCTCTTATGTTACAAGAGACTGCTAGAGACTCTTCTGGTTTAGGTGACTGCTCTCGTGTTATAGGAGACTTCCAGAGCCTGCTGACCGCACTTCTCCACATTGTTCAGTATCTGTGTCTCCCATTGTCTATTTAATTCCCCCCCCCCCCCGTACTCAGCTCTGTGTGTGGTCAGGTTTGTGGTCACAATGGGGACAGATTTGGGGAAGTGCTGCCATTGGCACGTTTAGGGAAGGATCTCCCGGTTTCGGGTTCCTGATCTGTACATTGCAGTCGCTGTCCTCTCTATAGAAGGTGATGGGCGTGGTGGCGCTCCGACCATGCGTGTAGTTAGGTGTGTGCGTGTCTGCGCGCTGGTGGTTCCATTCTGTGTCTCTGGGGGGAGGCAGGCTTGACTGGCAGACTTGGGGGGAGGCGGGCTTGAGTTGTAGACTTTGGGGGAGATGCGGTTTTGGGTGGTAGACTTGTTGGGGGGTGGATAAGGATGGTAGACTTGGGGGGAGGCGGGTCTGACTGGTAGACTTGGGGGGAGGCAGGCTTGATTGGTAGACTTGGGGGTGAGATGCGGTTTTGGGTGGTGGACTTGGGGGGGGGGGGGGGGGGGAGATGCGGTTTTGGGTGGTACACTTGGGGGGGGGGGGGGGAGAGTTTGCATTTTGGGGTAAAGCGGGTAAGGATGGTAGACTTCGGCTGAGGCGGGAAAGAGTGGTAGACTTGGGGGAGGCACATTTGGGTGGTAGACTTGGGGTGAGGTGGGTGTTGGTGGTAGACTTGGGGGGAGGCACATTTGGGTGGTAGACTTGGGGTGAAGAGGGTAAGGGTGGTAGACTTGGGGTGAGGTGGGTGTGGGTGGTAGACTTGGGGTGAGGTGGGTGTGGGTGGTAGACTTGGGGGAGGCACATTTGGGTGGTAGACTTGGGGTGAAGCGGGTGTGGGTGGTAGACTTGGGGTGAAGCGGGTGTGGGTGGTAGACTTGGGGTGAAGCGGGTGTGGGTGCTAGACTTGGGGTGAGGCGGGTGTGGGTGCTAGACTTGGGGTGAGGCGGGTGTGGGTGCTAGACTTGGGGTGAGGCGGGTGTGGGTGGTAGACTTGGGGTGAGGCGGGTGTGGGTGGTAGACTTGGGGTGAGGTGGGTGTGGGTGGTAGACTTGGGGTGAGGTGGGTGTGGGTGGTAGACTTGGGGTGAGGTGGGTGTGGGTGGTAGACTTGGGGTGAGGTGGGTGTGGGTGGTAGACTTGGGGTGAGGCGGGTGTGGGGTGGTAGACTTGGGCGTGGTGGCGCTCTGACCATGCGTGTAGTTAGGTGTGTGCGTGTCCATGCGCTGGCGGTTCCATTCCGCGTCTCTGACCTCTTTCTTTCCTCTGTTTCCAGATTTCGGACATTCAGGTCACCGGGCAGTCTGAGGACATGACAGCCAAAGAGAAGCTCCTCCTCTGGTCGCAGCGCATGACGGAAGGCTACCAGGGTCTGCGCTGCGACAACTTCACCAGCAACTGGCGGGACGGTCGCCTCTTCAACGCCGTCATTCACCGACACAAGTGAGTGCAATGGAACGTCGGCGTGGTCACCGTTCTTCTCGGCGCTGTCGCCGAGCGCCATCTATACCTCCAACCCATGTGCGGGAGAAGCACCTCGGGGGGGTATTCTGGGATTGGCTCATGGTTTCCAGCCCCGCCCCTTCTTGGCGAGGAATTTTATGCCCGGGGGGGCGCCGCAGATATGAGAAATTCTTTTCGTTTTCTGCTGGAGACTTGTCGGGGCGAGAATTGTGTCATCTTTAAGTAAGACAGCGGCGGGTGTGTCTGTTCCTGCTAATACCGCTGCGTACATTCAGTCCTGCAGAGCATCGCGCACAGCTCTAGCTGAGTCATGGGGCTTCTGCAGAGCATCTCTGCTGTAGAGGCATCGTGTGGCCTCTGCAGAGGGTCTCTCTGTCCGACCTCTGCAGTGGGTCTCTCTGTCCTTCTGCACCGTATTGCACTGAGAGAGACCCTCTGCAGAGGGAGGGCAGAGAGACCCTCTGCAGAGGGAGGGCAGAGAGACCCTCTGCAGAGTGTTTTGCTAGAAACATAACTGGTGCACCGATTTGAAAGAAATGCAGATTATTGCACCTGTCCCACGGCATTTAATATGGGCATGCATCCTACATTTCATCAGCAATGAATAGTCTGCAGGTCTCCCTATCACAGATCAGAACACACCTGCAGTACAGCAGGGTGCCGGTGGTCTGCAGAGCATTACACCAGAAATGCAGCAGGGTGCACGCGGTGATCTGCAGAGCATTACACCAGAAATGCAGCAGGGTGCACGCGGTGATCTGCAGAGCATTACACCAGAAATGCAGCAGGGTGCACGCGGTGATCTGCAGAGCATTACACCAGAAATACAGCTGGGTGCACGCGGTGATCTGCAGGGCATTACACCAGAAATGCAGCAGGGTGCACGCGGTGGTCTGCAGAGCATTACACCATAAATACAGCAGGGTGCACGCGGTGATCTGCAGAGCATTACACCAGAAATACAGCAGGGTGCACGCGGTGCTCTGCAGAGCATTACACCAGAAATACAGCTGGGTGCACGCGGTGATCTGCAGGGCATTACACCAGAAATACAGCAGGGTGCACACGGTGATCTGCAGAGCATTACACCAGAAATACAGCAGGGTGCACACGGTTATTTGCAGAACATTAAACCAGAAATCAGATGCTGATCTGCAGAGCATTACAGCAGGGTGCACATGGTGATCTGCAGAGCATTACACCCGAAATACAGCAGGGTGCACATGGTTAAGTGCGGAGCATTGCACCCTCAGAGCAGGGAGCACATAATGAAGTGCAGAGCATCGCACCCTCAGGATAGCAGGGTACACATGGTGAGGTGCGGAGCATCACGTCTATAACACACCAGGGTACGTATGGTGATATGCAGAGCATCACATCGTCTGTACACCGGGATACACATGGTGAGGTGCAAAACATCAGACCTACAGTACACCAAGGTACACATGGTAATCTACAGAGCATCGCACCAGCAATACAGCAGAGTACACATGGTGAGGTGCAGAGAACCACACCTTCAGTACAACAGAGTACACAGGATGAGGTAGTATGCCTGCAGGGAGCACACAGTGATCTGCAGAACATCTCTCCTGGGCTCTATAAAAGCTGAGTGGCGTCCTGGCACAGGCACTGTTAGGATTTGTTTTCATTCATGCTGTAGCACGAAATTTTCCACCAGCCAAGAACAATGCTGAGCCGGAGACAATGTGTGTTCTGTGTGCAAGTCTGTGCAGAGTGCAGTACCAGCCAGACTGTGGTCAGGAGTCTCTCCTACACCTATAGATCCCATATATATCTGACGTGACCTGTGCGGAGTACAGTACCAGCCAGACTGTGGTCAGGAGTCTCTCCTACACCTATAGATCCCATATATCTCTGACGTGACCTGTGCGGAGTACAGTACCAGCCAGACTGTGGTCAGGAGTCTCCCCTACACCTATAGATCCCATATATCTCCGACGTGACCTGTGCGGAGTACAGTACCAGCCAGACTGTGGTCAGGAGTCTCTCCTACACCTATAGATCCCATATATCTCTGACGTGACCTGTGCAGAGTACAGTACCAGCCAGACTGTGGTCAGGAGTCTCTCCTACACCTATAGATCCCATATATATCTGACGTGACCTGTGCGGAGTACAGTACCAGCCAGACTGTGGTCAGGAGTCTCCCCTACACCTATAGATCCCATATATCTCTGACGTGACCTGTGCGGAGTACAGTACCAGCCAGACTGTGGTCAGGAGTCTCTCCTACACCTATAGATCCCATATATCTCTGACGTGACCTGTGCAGAGTACAGTACCAGCCAGACTGTGGTCAGGAGTCTCTCCTACACCTATAGATCCCATATATATCTGACGTGACCTGTGCGGAGTACAGTACCAGCCAGACTGTGGTCAGGAGTCTCTCCTGCACCTATAGATCCCATATATCTCCGACGTGACCTGTGCGGAGTACAGTACCAGCCAGACTGTGGTCAGGAGTCTCTCTACACCTATAGATCCCATATATATCTCCTCCGTGACCTGTGAGGAGTACAGTACCAGCCAGACTGTGGTCAGGAGTCTCTCCTACACCTATAGATCCCATATATCTCTGACGTGACCTGTGCAGAGTACAGTACCAGCCAGACTGTGGTCAGGAGTCTCTCCTGCACCTATAGATCCCATATATCTCCGACGTGACCTGTGCGGAGTACAGTACCAGCCAGACTGTGGTCAGGAGTCTCTCCTACATCTATAGATCCCATATATCTCTGACGTGACCTGTGCAGAGTGCAGTACCGGCCAGACTGTGGTCAGGAGTCTCTCCTACACCTATAGATCCCATATATCTCCTCTGTGACCTGTGCGGAGTACAATACCAGCCAGACTGTGGTCAGGAGTCTCTCCTACACCTATAGATCCCATATATGTATATGATGTGTGTATGAATCCTAACAGGAACCCCTAAATATTTGTCAGCTCCCCCCCCCCTTTTTTTTTTTTTTTAATTTAAGTAGTCAAAAAATTGCAGTGACCCTTATAAACCAATCATTGACAGTCTGGGGGGTATTATATAAGTTGTAAAGGTGAGTGTCTCATCAATAATGGAAGGGGTTCTTTACGGTAAGAGCAGTGGAATGTCCTATCACAGGAGGTAGTAATGGAAACCACAGGAACCAAATGTGATATTTTGCATCTAATCTCTCTACTGTCATAGCTCTCAGGAGATACTCTGGGAATACGTTGATCTAGTTGGTGGTTGTGGACAAAACTGGCCCAGGGGTTTTATTTCAGCTGATCAGCTTGCCATGTCTGGGTTCCCTTTAGCTGTAGCAACCAATCACAGCCACTCGAAGGTCCTGTAGAGGAGCCAAACCAGTAAAAGAGGATTTGACATTTGATATTTTTCTTGGCTACTGGAGAGAGGAAGTTGAGGTTTGTCATATTGATCCCCAGGAGTCAGGAGGATAGACAGAACTATGTATATCACCCTATAACCTGGGGGTGCTCAACCTTTTGAAGAGCGAGGGCCACTTAGATTTGGTAACAATGAAATTAAATGGTTGGTCGCCCCTGTGGTTGGGATATGTGGTAAAAACATGTCTCAGCTATGGGGTTTTACGCCCCCCAAACCACAAATTTAAACGAGCCATTGCTGTCCTGAGCCCCCTATAAGGCTGCTTTCACATCGATGTGCTGCGGATTACCCGCACCACGAGAGCAGCACAGTGCACCAGCAGTTTTTCATGCAGGTTAGCTGCGTTTTGCCATAGACTGCTATTATATCTTACGGGTGCGGCACACTTTTTGAAAGCTCACCAAAGCTCCTGCATTTGGTTTGGGGTTGAGGGCCACATGTGACTCGCAGGCCGCGGGCTGAGCACCCCTTACCAAATTACTTCCAGACTGAATTAATATCCGTTCAAAGAGCAGACCAACCATACTTCCGATTGGAGAAAGATGAATTCTGAGTTTTTGGGTCTTAGCAGGCCAGAAATAAAGCCGATTAGGTCATCACAATTACGTTCTACTTTGGCAGGACCTTTACTGGGATTTGGTTGTAACCCCAGTAGCAATACAGAAGACACAATGCGTCCCATGTCATCCAATCAGAGAGCTTATTGTAACTTCTAACTTCAGGTAGAATGATGTCATCTGGAACCGAATTGTTGTGTGTAATACAAGCCGATGTTGGGTTGAGGAGGTAGTTGGGTTCCTGGTCTCAATGAGGTTCTTGCCTTGTGTGGTCTCCTACGTTGTGTTCCTTTTGGTTCTTCTCACGTTTATCTCTCACACCTCCCTGAGCTGGAGATGACTCTACCCCCCTGGCAAGTGTTGCCAGCTTAGCTGTACCATCTCTGGGCTGTACCACCTCTGGGCTGTACCCATAGTGTGTTCCTCTTTGTCAGATGGGGTGGAGATCCCACTCCTTCCACAGGTAGCCAGAGGCAACATATCGCAGCGTCTTCCTCCCTCCCTTATGTTCTCGTGCTTTCATTATTTTTTTTTTAATCACTGGATAACATGTAGAAGCATGGCGGAGTCGTCACGCCCAAAGCTTTAGATCTACACAGACACACACCCGACCCGTGGCAGACAATTGTGCTCCAACATCCCAGTGAAGAGTAGAACCATTGTGGAGGACACTTCGGAAAGTTCTGCTTGTGATGCCAAAGACCTTCCCTGACCCACCAGAGGGATTGCCGGTGCCAGGCGACATTTGTATCTCCTGGGGTTTGTCTTTTACCATCTCTGAATATGAAGTACCTGTGTAGTCTGCAGACAAAGGCTTAGGATGTAACTGGAGACCACAGAACGGAGGAGGGCCTCAAGGCGTTGTTGCTTTGGATGAGGAAACACCACGGGGAGATGCTGAGGAGCAAAGACTGAGAAGACTTGGAAGTTGGCTCCGTCTTTTGGTCGTCTTAACCCGACGTCTTGGGCATTATGAATCACGTTGAGCAGAAGAGGAGGAAGGTGAAGCAGAAGAGGACATCCAACCACCACCACGGCCATTCCCCGAGACGGCATACCCAACCACTGGACCGAGTGCTGATGCTCTGCGATGACCTCCCATCGGAGAATGGCTACGGTTCTTCTGAGCACTTGGAAATGGTCAATGGGTGTGAGACGGACCGCTCCAGCACCTACCTGGGATCCGTCTACTCCATCCGCTCGGAGCTCCAGCTGAAGGAAATGTATGATGGTCACTTTTCTGCTCTTCTTCGTCTTCTCTGTGTTTGTGGTCATGCATGGTGCTGGGGGTAGGGTGAGTGACGGGACACATTGGGGTGGGATGTTGGAAGTGGAAACCAGACACACAGCTGTCACATTCCTGAGTAGGAGTCGGCTGAGGTCTGGAGCCTCCCGTGGTCTGGAGCCTCCCGTGGTCTGGAGCCTCCCGTACACACGAACAGTCTCATATTATGCTGATGTGATGGATAGGAGAGCGTCTGCTGAAAATGAGGTCATTGTCACCAAAATCTTCAGGCTGGCACCTGATGAGACACAAATATGGAGTTACCACTGTTGGCTTGATTCTAAAGGTCCCCCACCTTTTATTACCTAGCCAGACATTGACCTGAACCAAGTGTACAGGGCGGGAGTCTGCACTTCACTGGCTGCATGCTTGTCCAAGTCACTGGCTCAATAGGAGCTCAAGACAGAGTGACAGCCTTGGATCCATGTTTGTGTTCTGTTCGGCATACAGTATGGTGTGCACTATGTGTTTTTGTTATGCACAGCATTCAGTACGATGTGTGTTGGAGTTCTCCTTGGCAGATTGTACAGTGCGCTCTGCATGGCATACAGTATGGTGCACATAGAAAGTATGTGATCTGAATGCATACAGAACAGTGCACACTGTGTTCTGTGCGGCATACAGTATGGTGTGCACTGTGTGTTCTGTGCGGCATACAGTATTGTGTGCACTGTGTGTGTGTTCTGCGCGGCATACAGTATTGTGTGCACTGTGTGTGCGTTCTGTGCGGCTTACAGTATGGTGTGCACTGTGTGTGTGTTCTGCGCGGCATACAGTATGGTGTGCACTGTGTGTGTGTTCTGCGCGGCATACAGTATGGTGTGCACTGTGTGTGTTCTGTGCGGCTTACAGTATGGTGTGCACTGTGTGTGTGTGTTCTGTGCGGCTTACAGTATGGTGTGCACTGTGTGTGTTCTGCGCGGCATACAGTATTGTGTGCACTGTGTGTGTTCTGTGCGGCTTACAGTATGGTGTGCACTGTGTGTGTGTTCTGCGCGGCATACAGTATGGTGTGCACTGTGTGTGTGTTCTGCGCGGCATACAGTATGGTGTGCACTGTGTGTGTGTTCTGTGCGGCTTACAGTATGGTGTGCACTGTGTGTGTGTGTTCTGTGCGGCTTACAGTATGGTGTGCACTGTGTGTGTTCTGCGCGGCATACAGTATTGTGTGCACTGTGTGTGTTCTGTGCGGCTTACAGTATGGTGTGCACTGTGTGTGTGTTCTGCGCGGCATACAGTATGGTGTGCACTGTGTGTGTGTTCTGTGCGGCTTACAGTATGGTGTGCACTGTGTGTGTGTTCTGTGCGGCTTACAGTATGGTGTGCACTGTGTGTGTGTTCTGTGCGGCTTACAGTATGGTGTGCCCTGTGTGGTTGTATTTAACATGGCATACAGTGTGATGCGTGCTGTGTTTGTGTTCTACTTGGCATATAGTATGATGCACCCTATGTATGTTTGTGTTCTGCATGGCATGCAGTATGGTACACGTTGCGTGTGTACTGCATGGCATACAGTATGGTGCGCATTGTGTTTGTATTCTGCACGGCATATAGCATGGTGTGAGTTGTGTTTTTGTATTCTGCACAGCATTCAGTATGGTGTGCATTGTGTGTCTGTGTTCTGCTCGGCACGCAGTACGGTGCGTGTTGTGTTCTTGTATTCTGCTCGGCACACAGTATGGTGCGTGTTGTGTGTTTGCGTTGTTTATACACGTACATTAACTCCTTCCCATCCCCAGGCAGGGCAGATTGGAAGCACACCGGTGTAACCCAACACCAGAGCTGTGTGAGTGAGGCACTGCGCCTGCGGGGGGTGATGAATATCTCCCCTGTATGGGCCCAGTGGCCCCGCTCATGACGTGTTTTTTTTTTTCTACTTAAAAAGGCAAGAAGAGGAGAGCAGGAGCCCAGAGCAAGACATTGAAAAAAGTTTTTTCATTTTGAAAATGATTCATCATGGACTAGAAAATGAAAACTTTATTTGTCTGTCTGCAGCCAGCCTGGACTGCCCCTACCCAGGGGTGGACTGACAACTCATGGGGCCCCCGGGCAATAAGGGATCATGGGGCCCATGTGTCCTCGCCCACACTCAAACCACACCCAAAAAAGCCTATAAAAGGTACCAGGGGCATTTCATGGGGCCCCCTACTGACCCCGGGCAGTGCCCGAAAGCTCGATTAGTCAGTCTGCCCCTACCTGTGAGAAGTGATCCCGCCTCCTCGTCCCCCTGCTCCTGTAACACTGCCTTTATCAGACTGTATCCGTATTTCATCTATTGCAATGGTTAGCACTTCTGCCTGGCAGTACTCGGGTCATTGGTTCGAATCCCAACCACGGCAGCACCTGCCTGGAGTTTGCATGTTCTCCCTGTGCCTGCGTGGGTTTCCTCTGGGTACTCCGCTTTCCTCCCACACTCCAAAGACATGCTTGGAGGTTAATTGGCTCCTGTCTAAATCATCCCTAGTATGTGTATGTATGAATGTGAGTTAGGGACCTTAGATTGTACGCCCCTCGGGGGCGGGGACTGATGTGAATGTACAATATATATGTAAAGTGCTGCGTACATTGATGGCGATATACAAAGTACCTGAAATATATAAATGTGGTGCCAACAGCTTGTGCGGCGCTCTACAAAATTCTTATATTTTTCCTTCTCTGCTTCCCTCCCCCCTTGTCAACACGCTACTAACATTTTTAAATTAATATGTTGTCATTGCACACACCTTGATCATATCACTGGATCTCTGTACTTCTCTAGGCAATGCAAGCAGATCGTGGCTGGTGGGAGGGGCCGGCAGGGAGCTGTTCATAGTTTCCTGAAAACATCACAGTCCCTGCCTCAGTGCTCCTCTGAGTCTGGAGGAGTGGGCGTTCCCAGGCAAGGTTGTATTTGCCTAGGCCAGGGGTAGGCAACCTGCGGCTCTCTAGCTGTTGCGGAACTACATTTCCCATGAGGCATTGCAAAGATGACAAACCTGACAGTTACAGCTATGACTTGCAGAGGCATGATGGAACTTGTAGTCCTGCAGCTCTCAGATTGCCTACCCCTGGCCTAGGCGATACCCACATGTGATGCTGAGCTGCCATAGCAGAACTGAAATCTGGTGAATGAAAGGGGTGGGGCCAGGGAGAGTCAGGCTGGGGAGGAAAGAGCTAGAGGATGCTGGACTTCCTCCAGCCAGGAAATGAGGCGGAGCTCTGTCTGACTTGGTGCAGCTTCTAATGCACATTGTGAGAAGCTCCCAGTGTGCGGTGACATCAGAGGAAGCCATTTCAGTCCAGGAGAGGAGCCGGTACACCTGTGCAAGACTGGAGGGGAGGAGCTGGTACACCTGTGCAAGACTGGAGGGGAGGAGCCGGTACACCTGTGCAAGACTGGAGGGGAGGAGCCGGTACACCTGTGCAAGACTGGAGGGGAGGAGCCGGTACACCTGTGCAAGACTGGAGGGGAGGAGCCGGTACACCTGTCCAAGACTGGAGGGGAGGAGCCGGTACACCTGTGCAAGACTGGAGGGGAGGAGCCGGTACACCTGTGCAAGACTGGAGGGGAGGAGCCGGTACACCTGTGCAAGACTGGAGGGGAGGAGCCGGTACACCTGTGCAAGACTGGAGGGGAGGAGCCGGTACACCTGTGCAAGACTGGAGGGGAGGAGCCGGTACACCTGTGCAAGACTGGAGGGGAGGAGCCGGTACACCTGTGCAAGACTGGAGGGGAGGAGCAGGTACACCTGTGCAAGACTGGAGGGGAGGAGCCGGTACACCTGTGCAAGACTGGAGGGGAGGAGCCGGTACACCTGTGCAAGACTGGAGGGGAGGAGCCGGTGCACCTGTGCAAGACTGAAGGGGAGGAGCCGGTGCGCCTGTGCAAGACTGAAGGGGAGGAGCCGGTGCGCCTGTGCAAGACTGAAGGGGAGGCCGGAGGTCGGATCTAGTTTGCTTTCATTGATTATAGGATCCCCGATAATTTCTGAGGTTTTGTGGAGTAGATGTTCTATGTACACCTGTCGGATGTCCCCTCCCCCTGTATACAGGTGTGCCGTATCCCATTCCCATCACAGGTGGGGGAGGGGTGAATAATGAATTATTGATGTGTACAGGTATGGCGGGAAGTGACGGGGATGACATTCATGTCTTTTAATGGTCAGATCCGAACCCCGGATGTCACATTGGGTGCAGAACACCTTTCCTGCGGGGGGAATAGAATAGCGCCGTGATTTTTTTTTTTCCCACGCATGCCGCTATACTTTCACTCCTCTGAAAAGCGATCTGTGGTATCACTTTTCAGAGGGCGTTTAACAAACAGCAAGGAGGAGATACGATGCCTCCACGCTGCTTGCTTTACCAGTATGTTAACTCACCGCACGGAAACGCACACGGTTTTCAGGGCGGTTGCGGCACAGCCCCAATCCGATGGCCACACCCCCTGCCAGAAGCAACGCGCCGTTTCGTTTTCGCCATGAAGCAAAGCATCGCGCCCCCAGCACGTGGATAGCCCTGAGCAGCTGCATGCCGAAGCTTAGGTGGGCGGGCATTCAGCTGCTCCCACCTGGTTGCTAAGCATACAATAACTGCAGCCTGAATGCCAGCATCCTAGCAACCAGAAGGGAGGGCTGCAATAATGGGGGGGGGCATGCACAGTGTCTATGGGACGCGGTATAGGAAGATATAGAATCTGGTAGAGTCATCGGAGGGCGTCCCCGTTACCATGGAAGCAGCTTTTTCCTGCTTGTTTGGTGGGTTGCCACGGTAACTGAGATAACAGCCAGAGGTTGTACTGACTGTTGACTGCTTCCTCCTCTGTGGGTTGCCATGGAAATCAGATCACCGTCCGAAGATCGGCTTCCAAATGTTTCCTCCTCGTGGTTGGGTTGTGTGGGGTTGCCATGGCAACAGAGCCCTCCAGAGATCGTACCGACTTTTGCATGTTTCTTCTTGTTTGATGGATTGTGCGTGTGGGTGCGTTACCATGGAAACCAGGGCGGCAGTCGGAGATCGTACCAGCTTTTGAAAGTTTCCGCTTCTTCGGTGGAACGCGGATGGGTTGTCACGGTAACCAGGACAACATCCGGACCTTGCGTCGGCTTTTTGAATATTTTCGCAGCTTCTTTGGCGGATGGTTGATGGGTTGCCGTAGTAACAGCCACCGAAGATCGTACTGACCTTGTGATTGTTTCCAGTTACGGCCAATATGGCCGCCTCAGGCAATTTCCTAGGCATGCACCCGATACTCTACATATATTAATCAGCAAGGTCCACCCGGGACCCCTCCACCCGGGACCCCTCCACCCGGGACCCTTCCACCCGGGACCCTTCCACCCGGGACCCTCCACCCGGGACCCTCCCATACAATCACGAATCTGTTTGCAGTGTGGGGGAAAACAAGTGATAGACCGCGAAGAGCCCATAAAAACCGCTCGCCTGAGCTTCCATTATTGCCACCGAGAGACCTGTGAGCGTGCAGCAATGTGTCCTCCGAAACCACGTGTGCCACGTGTGTCTATTCAGCATATGTTCCAGGAGGTGGCAGCGGCCAAGGCATGCGCGTGCCTAATCCACCCAGGTCTGTGCCTGTTGGTTGGCTGCTTTATTCTCCCGAAAACCCAGAAGATTTCTTGGTCATCTGTGTCCCCGCTGGAGAGATTCATCCTCTCTACCTGTCCTAGTGACTATTGTCACCGAGAGCCTTGGAAATACCAAATGTACGGTTTGTTTTTAGAGCAAGAGGTAGAGGGAAATCCTCCAATGGGGACACCTGTTCTGGTATAGTCTCTGGTATCATGTCTGCAGTCTCTGACCATCTCCGGTATCATGTCTGCAGTCTCTGACCATCTCCGGTATCATGTCTGCAGTCTCTGACCATCTCCGGTATCATGTCTGCAGTCTCTGACCATCTCTTGGATGATGTCTGCAGTCTCTGACCATCTCTTGGATGGTGTCTGCAGTCCCTGACCATCTCTTGGATCGTGTCTGCAGTCTCTGACCATCTCCTGGATCGTGTCTGCAGTCCCTGACCATCTCTTGGATGGTGTCTGCAGTCTCTGACCATCTCTTGGATGGTGTCTGCAGTCTCTGACCATCTCTTGGATGGTGTCTGCAGTCTCTGACCATCTCTTGGATGGTGTCTGCAGTCCCTGACCATCTCTTGGATGGTGTCTGCAGTCCCTGACCATCTCTTGGATGGTGTCTGCAGTCCCTGACCATCTCTTGGATGGTGTCTGCAGTCTCTGACCATCTCTTGGATGGTGTCTGCAGTCTCTGACCATCTCTTGGATGGTGTCTGCAGTCTCTGACCATCTCTTGGATGGTGTCTGCAGTCTCTGACCATCTCTTGGATGGTGTCTGCAGTCTCTGACCATCTCTTGGATGGTGTCTGCAGTCTCTGACCATCTCTTGGATGGTGTCTGCAGTCTCTGACCATCTCTTGGATGGTGTCTGCACTCTCTGACCATCTCTTGGATGGTGTCTGCACTCTCTGACCATCTCTTGGATGGTGTCTGCAGTCCCTGACCATCTCTTGGATGGTGTCTGCAGTCCCTGACCATCTCTTGGATGGTGTCTGCAGTCCCTGACCATCTCTTGGATGGTGTCTGCACTCTCTGACCATCTCTTGGATGGTGTCTGCACTCTCTGACCATCTCTTGGATGGTGTCTGCAGTCCCTGACCATCTCTTGGATGGTGTCTGCAGTCCCTGACCATCTCTTGGATGGTGTCTGCAGTCCCTGACCATCTCTTGGATGGTGTCTGCAGTCCCTGACCATCTCTTGGATGGTGTCTGCAGTCCCTGACCATCTCTTGGATGGTGTCTGCAGTCTCTGACCATCTCCTGGATCATGCCCCTAATGACCATTTCTTGTGTCTGCTGTTTCTGACACTGTATATTCACTGAATTTTATGTGCAGCCCTCTGGTGATGTCAGGGGCCACACCTGAGGCCTCCCATATCAAGAGAGTTGACCATCACTGGTCTAAAATGGCAGTTGCATTGTCAGAGATTTTTCTCTCCCTTCCTGTTGCAGCAACAGGGCAGGAAGTAAAGGGAAATCTCCCCAGCCCGGCACAGACCGTAAAGCAGGTACATATAGTCCTTAGAAATGCTCTTCAGGGTACTCTGACAGGCCTGCCTCTTCCTTACTGACCCCACATAGTGACAGGATTGCAAAGACCGAAAGAGCGAGGAAGCGCATAGATCGAGCGCAGCGAGTCACTTTATTGAAAAGGTCGGCCAAAAATACCGCCCCCCGGTGACCACTTCTGTGTTTGGCTCTGCACATTGCAATCCTTTCACCTGTTATATATGAGCTCACTATCTTGTATTTGTGGCTGCTTATTCTAGAAATGTGTCTAAACCCGACACTTCTTCTCTGAAAAGCGATCCACATTTGGATCGTTTTTCAGAGGTGATTGATAGATGGTGAAGAGGTGTGACATCACATTGGTTTTTAACCCCGTTTTTGCCCATCGCGGATTGCACTTAGTTGTGGGGCATTTGTAGCGGAATTTAAAGCAGAATTCTGGGAATGAAAACATTTTTCTCCTACAGTGCGGCTGGGCCAGCATTGCACGGGTTAACTGCTCGTTTTGTTCTAGGGGAAAGGACATCGAAGATATACTCACCCGAGCCACCGATCTTCCCTGTCCTGTCGGCCCCAGCGGTCTTGTAAATGGACTGTTCCTGACGTCAGCACGTTCCATAGACAGGAACAGTCCACCTCTGGACCGTAGGGGGTTTCATCTCTCCTGCAATAAAAAGCCTGCCTGTTTGCAATTTGGAACAGTGGAAATTTCATTTCGCTTTAAAGTAGAATTCTGGGAATTAAAACATTTTTCTCCTACAGTGCGGCTGGGCCAGCACTGCACGGGTTAACTGCTCGTTTTGTTCTAAGGGAAAGGGCTTCGAAGATATACTCACCCGAGTCACTGATCTTCCCCGTCCTTTCGGGTCCTGCGCCCCTGCGGTCTTGTAAATGGACTGTTCCTGACGTCAGCACGTTCCATAGACAGGAACAGTTCACCTCTGGACGTAGGGGAGCGCAGTTTTCTGTAGGATCGGCGGATCAGGTGAGTATGAGCTTTGTCCTCACTGCTAGAAAAAATGAGCAGTTGATCCCTGCAGTGCATGGAAAAAAAAATTGGACCTGCTTTAAGGTGGGGTGGTGGGAGAGCAAAAAAATTGCCGCAATGCGCATTTTTAACGCCCCGTAACTGCTCATCTAAACAAGGCCCCAACTGAGGGGCTTGCTGCACTAGATCCCTATCAGTCCATCCCCCACAGTTATTACCTTTTTGTCCCACCAGCCCCTCCCTCTTAGATTGTAAGCTCCCAGGACCAGGCCCTCCTAACCCTCTTGTATTGAACTGGATTGTTGCTGTATTTTCTTCCTTTACAGGCGTACCTCGGTTTACGAATTTAATGTGTTCTGCGGGACTTTTTGTAGTGCGAAAAATTCGTAAACCGGAACGCGGTTTCCCATAGGAAGGCATTGAAAACCAATTAATCTGTTCCGGAGGTCAGAAAAAAGTCAAAAAAAAGTATTTTATCTGTTCAAAACTCTTTATAAAGTGCACTTTAAAGGCATAAATACTGTACAGGGACATGATTAAAAATTAATTCGTAAATGCATTGAAAACTGATCCGTTCGTATTGCAAAAAAAATTTGTATATGCACTGAATTAATTAATCCGTTCCGGAGGTCAGAAAAAAGCAAAAAAAAAAAAGTCTTATCTGTTCAAAACTCTTTATAAAGTGCACTTCAGAGGCATAAATACTGTTCAGGGACACGATTCAAAATGAATTAGTAAATGCATTGAAAACCAATTAATCTGTTCATATTGCGAAATAAAAATTTGTAAACTGAAACGCAGTTTCCCATAGGAA
This sequence comes from Staurois parvus, assembly GCF_062004578.1. Taxonomy (NCBI): domain Eukaryota; kingdom Metazoa; phylum Chordata; class Amphibia; order Anura; family Ranidae; genus Staurois; species Staurois parvus. The sequence goes on along the minus strand of NW_028320021.1, from coordinate 244,806 downwards.
TGCAATGAAATCCAATTAATCCGTTCCAGAGGTCATAAAAAAGTAAACAAAAAGTCTTTTATCTGTTCAAAACTCTTTATAAAGTGCACTTTAGAGGCATAAATACTCTACAGGGACATGATTAAAAATTAATTTCTAAATGCATTGAAAACCAATTAGTCCGTTCGTATTGCGAAGCAAAATTTGTAAACCGAGGCGCTATTTTCAATGGATTTTCATTCGTAAACGGAAAGTTTCGTAAACCGAGGTGTTCGTAAACCGAGGTACGCCTGTGTATTGTAAAGCGCTGAGCAAACTGTTGGCGCTGTATAAATCCTGTATAATAATAGCCATCTTTACTGACCGCAAATCATCATCTGATAGGGATTTGAACCCTTTTCTACACTTTTTGCTCTCAATCAGGGCACCTATCAGAGAGGAAGTAATGAATGCAGGAATGGCCCATGCAGTGGTTTCAATAAAGTGAAATAAAACTGAAGAAATTGGTATTGCGATACGTAACCTGCACTTGGTGTCTACAGGGAGGAGGCACATCCCATAGTGGCCATGATGGCACCCTGGCCGGTGATGGCACGAAGTCCTCTTGTGTTGGCACTGTTTGTATGGGCAGCACAGTGGCTAAATGGTTAGCACTTCTGCCTGCCAGTACTCGGGTCGTCGGTTCAAATCCCAACCACGGCACCACCCGCCTGGAGTTTGCATGTTCTCCCTGTGCCTGTGTGGGTTTCCTCCGGGTTCTCCGGTTTCCTCCCACACTCCAAAGACATGCTGGTAGGTGAATTGGCTCCTGTCTGAATTGTCCCTAGTATGTGTATGTATGAATGTGAGTTAGGGACCTTAGATTGTACGCCCCTTGAGGGTTAGGGACTGATGTGAGTGTACAATATATATGTAAAGCGCTGCGTACATTGACGGCGCTATACAAATAAATATATATATATATATATATATATATATATATATATATATATATATATATATTATTTTTTTTTTTTTTTTTTTACCTGAAATAAATAAATGTTTGCAAAGATGCCAGTTTACTTATTTCCTCTGCATCTGATTGGATAATTAAACAGAATCTTTTTTTTTAACACGTTTTCTAATCCTCTAGTACCAGTTTGTGTCTACAAAGCGAGTGACAGGGCCTCTTTCCTTCCTCCCGCAGACCCATGCTGATCGATATGAACAGGGTGTACCGACAGACCAACCTGGAGAACCTGGATCAGGCCTTCACCGTGGCCGAGAGGGAGCTGGGTGTCACCAGACTGCTGGACCCGGAGGGTGAGTCCTTCATCCTGGGTGCTCTGATATGAGGAGTCCCCATATAAAACAATGGCTGGCTATTTTGCTGCACCTCCCACTTTTCTGCTCATCTTACAAAAAAACGGGTAATATCTGGCCAAAAAAAGGGGGAAAATGATGCCTCCTTCACACCACACGTGACCCATGCTGATCGATATGAACAGGGTCTACTGACAGACCAACCAGGATCAGGTCTTCACCGTAGCCGAGATGGAGCTGGGTGCAGGGGCGGACTGACCATTTGGAAACTCGGGCACTGCCCGGGGTCACTAGGGGGCCCCATGAGATGCCCCTGGTACCTTTTAACATAGGCTTTTTTTGAGTTTGGGCAAGGACACAGGGGCCCCATGATTTCCTATTGCCCAGGGGCCCCATAAGTTGTCAGTCCGCCCCTGGGTGGGTGTCACCAGACTGCTGGACCCAGAGGGTGAGTCCTTCATCCTGCTCTGATATGAGGAGCCCCCATATAAAACAATGGCTGGCTATTTTGCTGCACCTCCCACTTTTCTGCTCATCTTACAAAAAACGGGTAATATCTGGGAAAAAAAGGGGGAAAATTAGGCCTCCTTCACACCACACGTGCAGAAAAACGTGCAGATTTCACGTACAGAGACCTCAGTTTTCAAGCGCGCTTCAATGAGTTTTATACGTGTTGCAGATTCCTGCACAAAAAAAAATCTGCACGCGATTCCAGTGTTGTGGTGTGAACAGTCACATAGGGAACAATTGATTTTGTTTTGCCCTTGCAGAACGCGTGCAAAAAAACTGGCGTCTCTGCAACATGTGAACGAGCTCTTAGAGAAACACAACTCCACCTTGTGAGGTTTTTTTGTCCATCTTACAGCCATTACCAATTTCGCACCATTAGTGGGTCACAGACACGGCCGATTTTCGTGTGACCATCAAATTTGGGTGGTCGGCCATGTTGGAAATTTTTTTGAAAAACGAACTAATTTAGAATCGACTATGGGAGAATCGTACGGGAAATATGAACGAAAAAGAAATGAGTGTGAGCTGCGACCTGAAAAGAAAATTCTTGGCCAGGAAAATTCTTTTCTGTAGCGACATGAGGTGAAATTTGAAGGCTGGGTTGGTTGAATTTCGAAATCAATGGTGGCGCCGTCGGATTACAAAACGCACAAAATATCCGATTTTCCAAAGAAAATTTGTTCGGAATTCGACACGTGTATGGCCTGCATAAGTGTCAGTTCACAAAGCTAACAATCCTAAAGGGAGATCAATAGTGACAGTTGTTTCATAAATAGTGACAGTTGTTTCATAATTAGTGAGTTATTTCATAAATAGGGACCGTTATTTCATCAATCGTGACAGATATTCATCAATCGTGACAGTTGTTTCCTAAATAGTGACAGTTTCATAAATAGTGACAGTTTCATAAATAGTGACAGTTTCATAAATAGTGACAGTTGTTTCATAAATAGTGACAGTTGTTTCATAAATAGTGACAGTTGTTTCATAAATAGTGACAGTTATTTCATAAATAGGGACAGATGTTTCATAGTGACAGTTATTTCATAAATCGTGACGGATGTTTCATAGTGACAGTTATTTCATAAATCGTGACGGATGTTTCATCAGTCGTGACAGTTGTTTCATAAATAGTGACAGTTGCTTCATAAATCGTGACAGTTCTTTTCTGTCCTCCTGAGATTTTAAAAATGACAGCTAAAGTAAAAATCTTCATACTTGTCAGTTTTAAAATCTCAGCACACAGAAAACAACTGTCACTGTTTCTGAAATGACTGTCACTGTTTCTGAAATGACTGTCACTGTTTCTGAAATGACTGTCACTGTTTCTGAAATGACTGTCACTGTTTCTGAAATGACTGTCACTGTTTCTGAAATGACTGTCACTGTTTCTGAAATGACTGTCACTGTTTCTGAAATGACTGTCACTGTTTCTGAAATGACTGTCACTAATTATTTTATTTATTTCAGGTACTTTTATAGCGCCATCAATTTACGCCGCGCTTTACATATATATTGTACAGTCACATCAGTCCCTAACCTTCAAGGGGTGTACAATCTAAGGTCCCTAACTCACATTCATACATACACATACGAGGGACAATTTAGACAGGATCCAATTAACCTACCAGCATGTCTTTAGAATGTAGGAGGAAACCCACGCAGGCACAGGGAGAACATGCAAACTCCAGGCAGGTGGTGCTGTGGTTGGGATTCGAACCAACGACCCCAGTGCGGCCAGGTGGAAGTGCTAACCATTTAGCCACTGTGCTGACCAATTATGAAATATCTGTCACTATTTATGAAACTGTCATTATTTATGAAACAACTGTCATTTATGAAACAACTGTCTCTATTTATGAAATAACTGTCACTATTGATCTCCCATTGGGATTGTTAGCTTTGTGAACTGACACTTGGGGCTCATTCACACCATACAACTGACGGAAACTGACGTGCAGATTTCACTGGCGGAGACATCAGTTTAAGTCAGTTTTCATGCGTGCTTCAATGAGTTTTGAAGAAAAAAATCTACACGTGATGCCAGCGTTGTGGTGTCAACAGGGCACATGGAGAACAATTGGTTTCCTTGTGCCCTTGCAGAACACGTGCAGAAAAACGAACATCTCTGCACCATGGTGTGAACGAGGCCCTAATGTTGGAGCAAGGCTCCAGAATGAGGGTTTGTGTGCATTGTGTATATATAGATATAACACCTCCTGCGCTCGGGGACCCAGATCCGTAGAGGGCCGATAAACAAATATAAAGTAGGATATATGGAAGTTCCTCCAGGACCGATCAAAGGTTGTACCGCTCTGACACGAAGCTGGGGAAGCTCGATACAAACTGTAGCAAAGAGCAAAAAAACAGAGCGCACCAACCTTGCGCATTACCTCCGTAAGCAATTCGCAGATTTATTGATAGAGGAAATATATTCACAAGAGTAGCAATATAAAAGACATATAAAATCCCAAAAACGAGTCCCTGGATTGGGAGGCACGTGCGAATCCCATCAGAGGGGGAGACTCTCTAGATGAAGCTGACGCGTTTCGAAGGGGGGTGTCCCTTCATCAGAGTTTTTGTTCTTTACTACTTTTTGTTCTTTACTACAGTTTGTATTGTATATATGCCAGCATGCTGTCTATACGTCATATGTAAGTTTTTTTTGTATGGCTTTGTTTATGTATCAGCCCCACCCCACCCCAAGTGAGCCTATGTAAGTGACTTGGGTGTCTTGGATGCTCCCTGTTGTATTTTATATACTCTACATGTAGCATACATTTTGTATCTGGTATGTGCCTATCAGGGGCGGACTGACAACTCATGGGGCCCCCCGGGCAATAGGGGGTCATGGGGCATGTGTCCTTGCCCAAACTCAAAAAAGCCTGGGAAAAAGGTACCAGCGGCATCTCATGGGGCCCCCTACTGACCCCGGGCCCTCGGGCAGTGCCCGAGTTTCCAAATGGTCAGTCCGGCCCTGGTGCCTACCAGGGGCGGACTGACAAATCATGGGGCCCCCGGGCAATAGGGGATCATGGGGCCCCTGTGTCCTTGCCCAAACTCAAAAAAGCCTAGGAAAAAGGTACCAGAGGCATCTCATGGGGCCCCCTACTGACCCCGGGCCCTCGGGCAGTGCCCGAGTTCCCCAATGGTCAGTCCGCCCCTGGTGCCTACACTGAATGCATTCATTTCCTTTGTTCTAAGTCTTGTCTTTCAGTTTTGATAAGCAGTTTCTTGTTTCCTCAGATGTGGACGTCCCCCAGCCAGATGAAAAATCAATCATTACATATGTGTCTTCCCTGTACGATGCCATGCCCAGAGTCCCCGATGTACAGGATGGGGTCAGAGCGAACGTGAGTGCCCGGGATATTTGGGGAGGGGGGAGATCCTGTACTGTCAGGGATCTGTTGGTGAAATGTGGTGTCTCCTGGCAGGAGCTGGAGCTGCGGTGGCAGGAATACTACGAGCGGGTCACCATGCTGCTGCAATGGATCAGACACTACACCGTCATCTTCGAGGAGAAGAGATTCCCAGCCAGCTATGAGGAAATTGAGGTATGTGGATTGACAGAGCGCTTGCCAAAATTTTCGGATGGTACTGGTGGTCGCTGCTTGCCGTGGACAGGCAGGGATATGGAAATCATGTGCTACCATCGCACAAAGCCTATAGGCTCAAAAAGTGACGTAAATAGTGTGACCAATGCTGTGTTGGCCCTACTTCTCCTGGGGATCAGAGGAGTGCACGTAGTTCCCAGTGTCCCAGGTTCAGCTGACAATGGGCTAAAGCAGGGGTGGGCAAACTTTTTGACTTGAGGGCCGCAATGGGTTCATATATTGGATCCGGGGGCCAGACCAAGAGTAGATGAATGATGTGTATGTGTCATCCATAGTAAGTATAGTAATATTCCCCCATAGTAAGCATAGTAATTAATCCTCCATATAGTAATTCATCCCCCATAGTAATTCATCCCCCATAGTAATTAATCCCCCATATAGTAATTCATCCCCCATATAGTAATTCATCCCCCATAGTAATTCATCCCCCATATAGTAATTCATCCCCCATAGTAATTAATCCCCCATATAGTAATTAATCCCCCATATAGTAATTCATCCCCCATATAGTAATTCATCCCCCATATAGTAATTAATCCCCCATATAGTAATTAATCCCCCATATAGTAATTAATCCCCCATAGTAATTCATCCCCCATATAGTAATACATCCCCCATAGTAATTAATCCCCCATATAGTAATTCATCCCCCCTATAGTAATTCATCCCCCCTATAGTAATTCATCCCCCATATAGTAATTCATCCCCCCTATAGTAATTCATCCCCCCTATAGTAATTCACCCCCCCTATAGTAATTCATCCCCCATATAGTAATTCATCCCCCATAGTAATTCATCCCCCATATAGTAATTCATCCCCCCTATAGTAGTTCATCCCCCATAGTAATTCATCCCCCCTATAGTAATTCATCCCCCATATTAAGTCCCCAAGTCCCCCCTGTGTCAATTCACTTACCTTTGCTCCTCGCGTTCCTCTCGCCATGTTCCCGCGCCGTTCAGGTGTAGCATGAAAATCTGTCTCCTATGAGGATCTGTCCCCCTCGACGTATCTGCGCATGTGCCAGTTTCAGGCATTAGCAGCCGATCGGCGATCTCCGGCACATGCGCAGATACGTCGAGGGGGACAGATCCTCATAGGAGACAGATTTTCATGCTACACGGCGGACTGTGAGAGTAGCCTAGCGGGAGCCTAGCTCCGCGGGCCGGATTAAAAGGTCCGCCGGGCCGTATACTGCCCGCGGGCCGTAGTTTGCCCATTGCTGGGCTAAAGCCTGCTGTCGGCTGACATCAGAGCCAGTCCATGCTAACGCAGGGACCCCGACAATGTTGGGATCCACCTACATGCCTGACTGGCAGCTGGCCAACCCTCTTAGTGTGCCTCCTGAGAGCCTGATCCGGCCTCTCCCACCCCCTCCACAGCCCAGCGGCAGAGCAGATTGTCTGCAGATTGAAGCGCGAAAACTGAGTGATCAGTGATCTTTGATAGCTCAGTTTTCAATGTAGAGGATGGGATGTAGTGGTGTAGAAGAGGTGTCTGACACTGAAAGGGTTACATCTGGGTAGAAGAGGGGTCTAACACTAAAAGGGTTACAGTGGGGTAGAAGTGAAATCTGGCATGGAAGGGGTTACAGTGGGGTAGCAGTGGAGTCTGGCACAGGAAGGGGTTACAGTGGGGTAGAAGTGGACTCTTGGCATGGAAGGGGTTACAGTTGGGTAGAAGTGGAGTCTGGCATGGAAGGGGTTACAGTGGGGTAGAGGTGAAGTCTTGGCATGGAAGGGGTTACAGTGGGGTAGAGGTTGACTCTTGGCATGGAAGAGGTTACAGTGGAGTCTGGCATGGAAGGGGTTACAGTGGGGTAGAAGTGAAGTCTGGCATGGAAGGGGTTACAGTGGGGTAGCAGTGGAGTCTGGCATGGAAGGGGTTACAGTGGGGTAGCAGTGAAGTCTGGCATGGAAGGGGTTACAGTGGGGTAGCAGTGGAGTCTGGCAAGGAAGGGGTTACAGTGGAGTGGAAGTGGAGTCTGGCAAGGAAGGGGTTACAGTGGAGTGGAAGTGGAGTCTGGCATGGAAGGGGTTACAGTGGGGTAGAAGTGAAGTCTGGCATGGAAGGGGTTACAGTGGGGTAGAAGTGGAGTCTGGCACAGGAAGGGGTTACAGTGGGGTAGAAGTGGAGTCTGGCATGGAAGGGGTTACAGTGGGGTAACTGTGGAGTCTGGCATGGAAGGGGTTACAGTGGGGTAACTGTGGAGTCTGGCATGGAAGGGGTTACAGTGGGGTAGCTGTGGAGTCTGGCATGGAAGGGGTTACAGTGGGGTAGCTGTGGAGTCTGGCATGGAAGGGGTTACAGTGGGGTAGCTGTGGAGTCTGGCATGGAAGGGGTTACAGTGGGGTAGAGGTTGACTCTTGGCATGGAAGAGGTTACAGTGGAGTCTGGCATGAAAGGGGTTACAGTGGGGTAGAAGTGGAGTCTGGCACAGGAAGGGGTTACAGTGGGGTAGAAGTTGACTCTTGGCACAGGAAGAGGTTACAGTGGGGTAGAAGTGGAGTCTGGCATGGAAGGGGTTACAGTGGGGTAGAAGTGGAGTCTGGCATGGAAGGGGTTACAGTGGGGTAACTGTGGAGTCTGGCATGGAAGGGGTTACAGTGGGGTAGCTGTGGAGTCTGGCATGGAAGGGGTTACAGTGGGGTAGAAGTGAAGTCTGGCATGGAAGGGGTTACAGTGGGGTAACTGTGGAGTCTGGCATGGAAGGGGTTACAGTGGGGTAGCTGTGGAGTCTGGCATGGAAGGGGTTACAGTGGGGTAGAGGTGAAGTCTGGCATGGAAGGGGTTACAGTGGGGTAGAAGTTGACTCTTGGCATGGAAGGGGTTACAGTGGGGTAAAAGTGGAGTCTGGCATGGAAGGGGTTACAGTGGGGTAACTGTGGAGTCTGGCATGGAAGGGGTTACAGTGGGGTGGAAGTGGAGTCTGGCATGGAAGGGGTTACAGTGGGGTGGAAGTGGAGTCTGGCATGGAAGGGGTTACAGTGGGGTGGAAGTGGAGTCTGGCATGGAAGGGGTTACAGTGGGGTGGAAGTGGAGTCTGGCATGGAAGGGGTTACAGTGGGGTAGCTGTGGAGTCTGGCATGGAAGGGGTTACAGTGGGGTAGCTGTGGAGTCTGGCATGGAAGGGGTTACAGTGGGGTAGCAGTGGAGTCTGGCATGGAAGGGGTTACAGTGGGGTAGCAGTGGAGTCTGGCATGGAAGGGGTTACAGTGGGGTAGCAGTGGAGTCTGGCATGGAAGGGGTTACAGTGGGGTAGCAGTGGAGTCTGGCATGGAAGGGGTTACAGTGGGGTAGCAGTGGAGTCTGGCATGGAAGGGGTTACAGTGGGGTAGCAGTGGAGTCTGGCATGGAAGGGGTTACAGTGGGGTAGCAGTGGAGTCTGGCATGGAAGGGGTTACAGTGGGGTAGCAGTGGAGTCTGGCATGGAAGGGGTTACAGTGGGGTAGCAGTGGAGTCTGGCATGGAAGGGGTTACAGTGGGGTAGCAGTGGAGTCTGGCATGGAAGGGGTTACAGTGGGGTAGCAGTGGAGTCTGGCATGGAAGGGGTTACAGTGGGGTAGCAGTGGAGTCTTGGCATGGAAGGGGTTACAGTGGGGTAGCAGTGAAGTCTGGCATGGAAGGGGTTACAGTGGGGTAGCAGTGAAGTCTGGCATGGAAGGGGTTACAGTGGGGTAGCAGTGGAGTCTGGCATGGAAGGGGTTACAGTGGGGTAGCAGTGAAGTCTGGCATGGATTACAGCAGAACTCGGTGCGGTTTGACAGTTGCGGTCTTGTCATATCGATCTGGGTCATGTGATCAGATTTGACAGTGGTGTGTGTGTCATGAGATATGCGGATCGGATCCATGTGACATGCCGTCTCTGGGAATGTCCCCCCAACCCCCCTCCAGTATGGACACACACATAGATCTGCTGCCTATAAATTCTTTGCTGGGTTCTGAGCCGTTATTGGTTGTCATGGGCAACACAATCAGTTCTCTTTCTCCATTTATCGCAAATCCTCCTCACACCCCCATAGGATAGGACACACGTATGTATATTTCCTGCACACGGCCTTTTGTCATGCATTGCATGTCCAGGGCTGCCATTGCCATTAACCCTTTCCTGTTCTCTGTAGATCCTGTGGCGGCAGTTCCTGAAATTTAAAGAGACGGATCTCCCCAGTAAAGAGGCAGACAAGAATCAGTCCAAGCTTCACTATCAGTCCCTGGAGGTGAGTAGACCGCAACAATCGTTCTTCGTTCCATTGTCCATCCTCCTGTGTCTGACCCTGCTGCCCTCTGACCTCAGGGTGCTGTGAAGGCTGGGCAGCTGAAGGTGCCTCCCGGGTATCACCCGCTGGATGTAGAAAAGGAATGGGGGAAACTACACGTGTCCATCCTGGAGAGGGAGAAACTGCTGCGGATAGAACTGGAGAGGTAAAAGGATGAGTAATTGTTCATTTTTATTTCTATTGTTTTTATGAAACATGTAACACCAGTATATTCCACATTCTGAGATACTTTACCTTTGCAATACTTTAAACATACTTATTTTGGGGAAAAAGTAAAGTTTTTGAGTAGCAGACCTGTGAGGTTCCTATATAGAGCACCGGACAGGACTGAACAGGAGACCTTTGAGGTTTCAATACATAATTCCAGACACGGGTGAAGAGAAGATCTGTGAGGTTCATAAATAGACCTCTGGATACAGCTGAACAGGAGACCTTTCCAGACACAGGAGAAGAGTAGACCTGTGAGGTTCTAGATAGCTCTCCTCCACAGTAGCAGAGTAGACCTATGAGGTTGTAGATAGCCCTCTGGACACAAAAGAGTAGACATGTGAGGTTCTAGGTAGCTCTCCAGACACAGGAGAAGAGTAGACCTGTGAGGTTCATAAATAGACCTCTGGATACAGCTGAACAGGAGACCTTTCCAGACACGGGTGAAGAGAAGACCTGTGAGGTTCATATATAGAGCACCGGACAGGACTGAACAGGAGACCTTTCCAGACACGGGTGAAGAGAAGATCTGTGAGGTTCATAAATAAGTAGACCTCTGGATACAGGGAAGAGTTAACTTACAAGGCTGATATATCCAGCTCCAGATACAGGTGAGGAAGAGCTCTGTGGAGTTGCTATATGGAGATTTGGACACAGGTGAAGAGAACTGTAAGGGTTCTATGCAGAGCTCCAGACACAGGTGATAAGGAGACTGGGGAGATCTATATATACGTATTTCCTTTGCAACACTTCAAAAAATAATTTAGGGGAAAAAAAGGTCAAACGTTTTAAGTAGCAGACTGTTGAGATTCATATATAGAGCTCCAAACACTGGAGAGGAGGAGACCTGTGACGTTCCTATGTAAAGCTTCAGACACAGGAGAATAGTAGACCTGTGAGGTTCTAGATAGCTCTCCACCACAGAAGAAGAGTACACTTGTAAGGTTCTAGATAGCTCTCCACCAAAGGAGCAGAATAGACCTACGAGGTTGTAGATTAGCCCACTGGACACAGGAGAAGAGTAGACGTGAGGTTCTAGATAGCTCTCCACCACAGGAGAAGAGTAGACCTGTAAGGTTATAGATAGCTCTCCACCAAAGTAGCAGAGTAGACCTATGAGGTTGTAGATAGCCCTCTGAACACAGAAGAGTAGACCTGGGAGGTTCTAGGTAGCCCTCCAGACACAGGAGAGGAGTAGACCTGTAAGGTTCTAGATGGCCTTCTGGACACAGGAGAAGAGTAGACCTGTAAGGTTATAGATAGCTCTCCACCAAAGGAGCAGAGTAGACCTATGCGGTTGTAGATAGCCCTCTGGACACAGAAGAGTAGACCTGGGAGGTTCTAGGTAGCCCTCCAGACACAGGAGAGGAGTAGACCTGTAAGGTTCTAGATAGTCCTCCGGACACAGGAGAAGAGTAGACCTGGGAGGTTCTAGATAACTCTCTGGACACAGGAGAAGAGTAGGCCTGGGAGATTACTATATAGACCTGTGGACAGAGAAGTGTAGACTTGGAAGGTTCATTTTTAGATCTTTGCACAGAGGAGAACAGTAGACCTGTGAGCTTCCTATATAGAGTGCCAGACACAGCTGGAGAGGAGACCTTTTGCAGTTTCTATACATAGTTCCAGACACAAGGTGGAGGGATCTGTGAGGTTCTTATACAGACCTCTGCATACAGGGGAAGAGGAGACTTGTAAGGCTTATATATAGAGCTCCAGACACAGGTGAGGAAGAGACGTGTGCAGGGGCGGACTGACAACTCATGGGGCCCCCGGGCAATAGGGGATCATGGGGCCCCTGTGTCCTTGCCCAAACATAAAAAAGCCTATGAAAAAGGTACCAGGGGCATCTCATGGGGCCCCCTACTGACCCCGGGCCCTCGGGCAGCGCCCGAGTTTCCAAATGGTCAGTCCGCCCCTGGACGTGTGAGGTTCTTATATGCAGCTCTGAACACAGGTGAAGAGAAGAACTGTGAGGATTCTATATAGAGCCTCAGACACAGGTGATGGGGGGGAAAAAGAGAAAATGTTCCTGCGCCAATACACAACTAGCGATGATCTAAATTGCTGCTGTGCAATGTGAAAACACAAAGTGGTAGATATAAATCAAACCGCGCAAAAATAGACCTCTAAACAAATCTTGAATTACACTAAAAATAAATCACAAAACATAAATGTCCACTTGTAATTGGTGCATCTCTCGTATCGTATATCTTTCTTCACAAAATAATAATAAAAAAACCCCCAGGACCATGTGTGATGAAGACTGGGGATTTCAAACAATCTTAGGATCAAGAAAACTTCCACCTTCCACCCGTGCACACCAACATCAATTGCACTCACCAGATATTGGTGAATGAGAAGCCTTTAGGAATTTTTGGGGATCCTAAACCCTCTTTTCATCAGCTCTATGGTCTCTTTACACCACCAGGCTATAATCTTCTGTCGGGGATCGCCGCGGCGCTGGGCTGTGCAGGGACGCGGGTGCCGGGACCTGGCCGACCGCGGCAATCGAGTTCGCGCATGCGCAGTAGAGACCGCGGGCGCGCGCCTGGCACCAATGACAGCGCAGGGCGGGATATTTAAACGGCCCTGAGCTGTCATTCAGTGCCTTCTGGTCTCCTTGTATCCTGTGAACCTGTTTCTAGTAAGTTACTGACCCGGATTGTGCCCTGACCTTGCTGCTTTCTCCTGTTTTGACCCTTGCTTGCCTGACCTCTCTCCTGAATGCCCCCTATTGGATCTGACCTGCTGTTGCTGACCTGGCGTGTGACCCGACTATTCTCTGCCCGCTGCTCTGTACCGCACCGTCCCCATAGTTACCGACCCGGCCTGTCTGACCTTGCACTTGCTCAGCCATCCATCCATCCATCCCTCTCAAAGGGGTCTCCAGACTTCCTCATACCTGGCTCTCTCCCGTGGGAGCCCCTGGCGAATACCCCTACCACTGACGGGTGTCCTCAGTAGTCACGACCTGGTCCCGGGGTACTCCAAGTCCATCCCCACCATCAGGGGCTCTGGTGAGCAAGTACTCTGGGGCTTAGACTCCGTACGCTGGGGACGACTGATCAGTGGAGTGCTAGTGGTACCGCCGGGCGGTCCCTTACATCTTCTTTCAGGTCCCCAGCTCTCTAAATTGCTCCACCGTATCACCAGGGAAAAAAATCTTATATAGTGTAATATTGCCAGATAAATAGAGATAAAAGACAAAATCCAGGCCTCTCACATTTTATCAACTTGTATGGGAGGGGCGAAACGCGTTGACGCATTTCCGGTCTAAACGCCATACGTCTGACGTCACTTCCGTTGAGTAGAACGCACGCTGAGCGGTGCATTCCAGCGGCCATTTTTGGTATTCATGCTGGTTTCTTTGCTGATCCTCTGTTCCATCTGGTTACAATTGCTGTGAGAATCCTGGATTATGGGGCTGTGAGCTGATCATTATCATCTGGCTGGTATTGGTTCAATAAATGTGCCTTATACAAGTTGGTAAAATGTGAGTGGCCTGGTTTTGTCTTTTATCTCTACTATTTATCTGGCAATATTACACTCTATAAGATTTTTTTCCCTGGTGATACGGTGGAGCAATTTAGAGAGCTGTGGTGGGGACCTGAAAGAAGATTATAGCCTGGTGGTGTAAAGAGACCATAGAGCTGATGAAAAGAGGGTTTAGGATCCCCAAAAATTCCTAAAGGCTTCTCATTCACCAATATCTGGTGAGTGCAATTGATGTTGGTGTGCACGGGGGGAAGGTGGAAGTTTTCTTGATCCTAAGATTGTTTGAAATCCCCAGTCTTCATCACACATGGTCCTGGGGGGTTTTTATTATTATTTTGTGAAGAAAGATATATGATATGAGATTCACCAATTACAAGTGGACATTTATGTTTTGTGATTTATTTTTAGTGTAATTCAATATTTGTTTAGAGGTCTATTGTTGCGCTGTTTGATTTATATCTACTACAGGTGATGGCGAGATTCATATTTAGAGCTCCAGAGACTGTTACAATGGAGACCAATGAGGTTCCCATATATAGTCCCTGTGAATTTTTTTTCCCAAATTATTCCAAAAAGTATTGCAAACGTTTTGGGTAGCAGACCTGTGAGGTTAATGTATAGAGCTCCAGACACAGCAAAAGGGGAGGCCTGTAAGTTCCTTATCTAGAACACCAGACACTAGTGAAGGGGAGATCGGAGAGGTTCCTATATAGAGCTCCGGACACAGGTCAAGGGGAGACCGGGAAAGTGCCTAAAAAGATTTGAACACAGCTGAAGAGGAGATCTGTGAGGTTTTTACATAAAGCTCTGGTCACAAATGAAAGAAGGTCTGTAAAGTTCCTTTACAGAGCTCCAGACACAGAATTAAAAGGACCTGTAAGGTTCCTATGTAGACCTCCAGACACAGGAGAAGAGATCTGTGAGGTTTTTACATAAAGCTCTGGTCACAAATGAAGGGGGGTCTGTAAGGTTCCTATGTAGACCTCCAGACACAGGAGAAGAGTAGACCTGTAAGGTTCTAGGTAGCCCTCTGGACACAGAAGAAGAGTAGACCTGTGAGGTTACTATATAGGTCTCTGGACAGGGAAGTGTAGACTTGGGAGGTTCATTTTTAGATCGTTGCGTAGAGGAGAACAGTAGACCTGTGAGGTTCCTATATAGAGTGCCAGACACAGGAGAAGAGGAGACCTGTGAGGTTTTTACATAAAGCTCTGGTCACAAATGAAGGGGGGTCTGTAAGGTTCCTATGTAGACCTCCAGACACAGGAGAAGAGGAGACCTGTGAGGTTACTATATAGGTCTCTGGACAGGGAAGTGTAGACTTGGGAGGTTCATTTTTAGATCGTTGCGCAGAGGAGAACAGTAGACCTGTGAGGTTCCTATATAGAGTGCCAGACACAGGAGAAGAGGAGATCTGTGAGGTTTTTACATAAAGCTCTGGTCACAAATGAAGGGGGGTCTGTAAGGTTCCTATGTAGACCTCCAGACACAGGAGAAGAGGAGACCTGTGAGGTTTTTACGTAAAGCTCTGGTCACAAATGAAGGGGGGTCTGTAAGGTTCCTATGTAGACCTCCAGACACAGGAGAAGAGGAGACCTGTGAGGTTCCATAATAATACTGTAGCATTCTGGTTCTTGCAAATATTGAATTGTGACCAGAATATTGAGGCTAATACTAGTTGTTCAATTGGTGAAGCTGGCTACCTTGGAAACCGTAGATAGTGCCTCAGTCTTACTCTTGAATGAATCTGGTTTGGTGTGTGAGAAGTCATTCTAGGTGCCATAAGGGTGAGGAATGTCTGATCGAAAGATTTGGATCTAGAAGACTTTTGGTGAATCAAGCCAAGGTGCCCAGTGTGTGGTCCTTCCCACACTTTATATAAGGAGGGAAATGAACTGGGTCTTACCAGACGAATTATTACACGATGATTGTACATGGTCTGCCTCTATTCTTCAGAATCTTCTAGATCCATCTCTATATAAAGGATCTGTGGAGATCTGAGAACTTTCTGGAGCTCTGTACATAGAGGAGTAGGACTGTGGTTGGAGACTTGGGGTAACTATAAAGGAATCGGTGACCACATGATATCACGCTGTACATGCAAGAAAAGTTTATTTTGGGTGACTTTGCATAGATCTGCACAAAAAGTATCAATTTGCGCACACCTCCCTCCACAGTAACCAGTGTTTGTGTTGGAAACGGGGCCAGAACGGCTTTTTTAGTGACGTCTGGTACGGTGTAGTAGCTGCGGCGGGAGGCTTTCTCTATGACTCACCTCATTCTGGGGAACTCGTCCTACAACTGGCAGAGAAAGTGAGAAGAGAGCGACTTTGTCTTCATCACTCTGTTGTTTCGGCAGACAGAAGTTTTGTCGGGTCGTAACTCTGAATGTCCTCCTTACTGTAGATAGAATGCGGCTTTTATAGATGTAATTGAATTATCCGGAGGACAGAGGAATACGTTTTCTAGCCTTCTGTTTTCCCAGAATCATAGAAAAGCAGTTATGAGAGTGAACGGAAAAAGTTGTTGCGGAGATTAAAGTTGGGTGAGTCACGCAGTAATTGGTTCCAGCCCGTCAGACTGAAGTAAAGGCGGGACGGAGGGGTGGGGGGGGGGGGGCTGGGGGTGGTGCTGCTGGCTTGCTGCACGGCACATCTGCAGCTGTATGAGGACCTGGAGCTATGACCGGAGGGAACACATGCTTCGGATAGGTGAGCGTTTCTTCAAAGGGGGTGGGGCTTGCAGAGCATCACTTCCTCTGTCACATGGCATTTAACTAGATGATGACATTCTGCTCCTAAAGCTCTATTGTAACTGGCTGCCGGTGTATCCATCATACATTGTATCCGCCTGCACTCTGCAGACACGGTGTATCCATCATACATTGTATCCTCCTGCACTCTGCAGACACGGTGTATCCGTCGTACATTGTATCCTCCTGCACTCTGCAGACTCGGTGTATCCATCATACATTGTATCCGCCTGCACTCTGCAGACTCGGTGTATCCATCATACATTGTATCCTCCTGCACTCTGCAGACACGGTGTATCCGTCATACATTGTATCCTCCTGCACTCTGCAGACTCGGTGTATCCATCATACATTGTATCCTCCTGCACTCTGCAGACACGGTGTATCCGTCATACATTGTATCCGCCTGCACTCTGCAGACTCGGTGTATCCACCATACATTGTATCCTACTGCACTCTGCAGACACGGTGTATCCATCATACATTGTATCCGCCTGCACTCTGCAGACTCGGTGTATCCATCATACATTGTATCCGCCTGCACTCTGCAGACACGGTGTATCCATCATACATTGTATCAGCCTGCACTCTGCACTCACGGTGTATCCATCATACATTGTATCCGCCTGCACTCACGGTGTATCCGTCATACATTGTATCCGCCTGCACTCACGGTGTATCCGTCATACATTGTATCCGCCTGCACTCACGGTGTATCCGTCATACATTGTATCCGCCTGCACTCACGGTGTATCCGTCATACATTGTATCCGCCTGCACTCACGGTGTATCCGTCATACATTGTATCCGCCTGCACTCACGGTGTATCCGTCATACATTGTATCCGCCTGCACTCACGGTGTATCCGTCATACATTGTATCCGCCTGCACTCACGGTGTATCCGTCATACATTGTATCCGCCTGCACTCACGGTGTATCCGTCATACATTGTATCCGCCTGCACTCACGGTGTATCCGTCATACATTGTATCCGCCTGCACTCACGGTGTATCCGTCATACATTGTATCCGCCTGCACTCACGGTGTATCCGTCATACATTGTATCCGCCTGCACTCACGGTGTATCCGTCATACATTGCATTGTATCACGGCTCTGATATTTGTTGAGGTTTATCTTGTGTAGTTTATAATAAGGGAGAGGCAGATTATATTCACTGACACAGAACAATCAGCGGCACACAAATGTTTCATTAGCTTTTACAACACCGATCTTCAGAAATGATTTGCCATTTTTAATAACCCTTTTAGAGAAAAGCATGCAATGTGTCTTTCTCAACCTTCTTAAAGCAGATGAACCCCTGAAATAACTTTCCGGTCTCAGAGATCCCCTCCTAATAATTACTGAGTCTACAGCTCTTGGTATGTTAGCATAGTGATCAGTGGGAAGAATGTCCCTTACATTGGGGGTCAGTGGGAAGAATGTCCCTTACATTGGGGGTCAGTGGGAAGAATGTCCCTTACATTGGTGATCAGTGGGAAGAATGTCCCTTACATTGGGGGTCAGTGGGAAGAATGCTCCTTACATTGGGGGTCAGTGGGAAGAATGTTCCTTACATTGGGGGGTCAGTGGGAAGAATGTCCCTTACATTGGAGGTCAGTGGGAAGAATGCTCCTTACATTGGGGGTCAGTGGGAAGAATGTCCCTTACATTGGAGGTCAGTGGGAAGAATGTCCCTTACATTGGGGGTCAGTGGGAAGAATGTCCCTTACATTGGAGGTCAGTGGGAAGAATGTCCCTTACATTGGGGGTCAGTGGGAAGAATGTCCCTTACATTGGTAGTCAGTGGGAAGAATGTCCCTTACATTGGGGGTCAGTGGGAAGAATGTCCCTTACATTGGGGGTCAGTGGGAAGAATGCTCCATACATTGGTGATCAGTGGAAAGAATGCCCCTTACATTGGTGGTCAGTGGAAAGAATGTCCCTTACATTGGTGATCAGTGGGAAGAATGTCCCTTACATTGGGGGTCAGTGGGAAGAATGCTCCATACATTGGTGATCAGTGGAAAGAATGCCCCTTACATTGGTGGTCAGTGGAAAGAATGTCCCTTACATTGGGGGTCAGTTGGAAGAATGTTCCTTACATTGGGGGTCAGTGGGAAGAATGCCCCTTACATTGGGGGTCAGTTGGAAGAATGTTCCTTACATTGGCAATCAGTGGGAAGAATGTCCCTTACATTGGGGGTCAGTGGGAAGAATGTCCCTTACATTGGGGGTCAGTGGGAAGAATGTCCCTTACATTGGCAATCAGTGGGAAGAATGTCCCTTACATTGGGGGTCAGTGGGAAGAATGTCCCTTACATTGGTTGTCAGTGGGAAGAATGTCCCTTACATTGGGGGTCAGTGGGAAGAATGTCCCTTACATTGGTAGTCAGTGGGAAGAATGTCCCTTACATTGGGGGTCAGTGGGAAGAATGTCCCTTACATTGGTAGTCAGTGGGAAGAATGTCCCTTACATTGGGGGTCAGTGGGAAGAATGTCCCTTACATTGGGGGTCAGTGGGAAGAATGCTCCATACATTGGTGGTCAGTGGAAAGAATGCCCCTTACATTGGTGGTCAGTGGAAAGAATGCCCCTTACATTGGTGGTCAGTGGAAAGAATGTCCCTTACATTGGTGATCAGTGGGAAGAATGGCCCTTACATTGGTGATCAGTGGGAAGAATGTCCCTTACATTGGTGATCAGTGGGAAGAATGGCCCTTACATTGGTGATCAGTGGGAAGAATGTCCCTTACATTGGGGGTCAGTTGGAAGAATGCTCCTTACATTGGTGGTCAGTGGGAAGAATGCCCCTTACATTGGTGATCAGTGGGAAGAATGCCCCTTACATTGGTGATCAGTGGGAAGAATGTCCCTTACATTGGGGGTCAGTTGGAAGAATGTTCCTTACATTGGGGGTCAGTGTGAAGAATGTCCCTTACATTGGGGGTCAGTGGGAAGAATGTCCCTTACATTGGTGGTCAGTGGGAAGAATGTCCCTTACATTGGTGGTCAGTGGGAAGAATGTCCCTTACATTGGGGGTCAGTGGGAAGAATGTCCCTTACATTGGTGGTCAGTGGGAAGAATGTCCCTTACATTGGTGGTCAGTGGGAAAAATGTCCCTTACATTGGTGGTCAGTGGGAAGAATGTCCCTTACATTGGGGGTCAGTGGGAAGAATGTCCCTTACATTGGGGGTCAGTGGGAAGAATGTCCCTTACATTGGGGGTCAGTGGGAAGAATGTCCCTTACATTGGGGGTCAGTGGGAAGAATGTCCCTTACATTGGGGGTCAGTGGGAAGAATGTCCCTTACATTGGGGGTCAGTGGGAAGAATGTCCCTTACATTGGGGGTCAGTGGGAAGAATGGCCCTTACATTGGTGATCAGTGGGAAGAATGTCCCTTACATTGGGGGTCAGTTGGAAGAATGTCCCTTACATTGGGGGTCAGTGTGAAGAATGTCCCTTACATTGGTGGTCAGTGGGAAGAATGTCCCTTACATTGGTGGTCAGTGGGAAGAATGTCCCTTACATTGGGGGTCAGTGGGAAGAATGTCCCTTACATTGGGGGTCAGTGGGAAGAATGTCCCTTACATTGGTGGTCAGTGGGAAGAATGTCCCTTACATTGGTGGTCAGTGGGAAAAATGTCCCTTACATTGGTGGTCAGTGGGAAGAATGTCCCTTACATTGGGGGTCAGTGGGAAGAATGTCCCTTACATTGGGGGTCAGTGGGAAGAATGTCCCTTACATTGGGGGTCAGTGGGAAGAATGTCCCTTACATTGGGGGTCAGTGGGAAGAATGTCCCTTACATTGGGGGTCAGTGGGAAGAATGTCCCTTACATTGGGGGTCAGTGGGAAGAATGTCCCTTACATTGGGGGTCAGTGGGAAGAATGTCCCTTACATTGGGGGTCAGTGGGAAGAATGTCCCTTACATTGGTGGTCAGTGGGAAGAATGTCCCTTACATTGGTGATCAGTGGGAAGAATGTCCCTTACATTGGTGATCAGTGGGAAGAATGTCCCTTACATTGGGGGTCAGTGGGAAGAATGTCCCTTACATTGGGGGTCAGTGGGAAGAATGTCCCTTACATTGGTGATCAGTGGGAAGAATGTTCCTAACAATAATTTTCAGCCTATGTCAGTGGCACTGTATGTATGAGGAATAGGGGCTTCTGGTGGGCCATTCTGAGCCCATGAGCATGTCACGTGATGATCTTTAGGTGGTTTTCACACACGGACGGGTTTTAGCTTTGTAGACCTGTATGGCAACTGGCGCAACTATAGAAAATACAGAGCGAGGCTTGCACCTTCTGCAGATCTTTGGTATAGAACGTCCCATATGACTCCATATAATTTGCAGGTTTATTTACATAATGCAAAGCAAACGTGTAAATATTTTAATATCCTAAACTGATCTTTCTGCCGGACAGGTTGGAGCGCCTGCAGCGAATTGTCAGCAAACTGCAGATGGAGTCGGGACTGTGCGAGGAGCAGCTGAACCAGGCTGACACTCTGCTCCAAACGGTGAGTTCGCAGGGCCATCTTGCTGAGACCACCAGATGGGATGTACACCCCTCCTGTGCTTTCACCCCCTTCCAGTCCGGACGCTTTCACCCCCTTCCAGTCCGGACGCTTTCACCCCCTTCCAGTCCGGACGCTTTCACCCCCTTCCAGTCCGGACGCTTTCACCCCCTTCCAGTCCGGACGCTTTCACCCCCTTCCAGTCCGGACGCTTTCACCCCCTTCCAGTCCGGACGCTTTCACCCCCTTCCAGTCCGGACACTCCCCCCCCCCCCCCCTTCCAGTCCGGACACTTTCACCCCCTTCCAGTCCGGACACTCCCCCCCCCCCCCCCTTCCAGTCCGGACACTTTCACCCCCTTCCAGTCCGGACACTCCCCCCCCCCCCCCCCCCTTCCAGTCCGGACACTCCCCCCCCCCCCCCCCCCCTTCCAGTCCGGACACTTTCACCCCCTTCCAGTCCGGACACTCCCCCCCCCCCCCCCCCCCTTCCAGTCCGGACACTCCCCCCCCCCCCCCCCCTTCCAGTCCGGACACTTTCACCCCCTTCCAGTCCGGACACTCCCCCCCCCCCCTTCCAGTCCGGACGCTTTCACCCCCTTCCAGTCCGGACGCTTTCACCCCCTTCCAGTCCGGACGCTTTCACCCCCTTCCAGTCCGGACGCTTTCAACCCCCTTCCAGTCCGGACGCTTTCACCCCCTTCCAGTCCGGACGCTTTCACCCCCTTCCAGTCCGGACGCTTTACCCCCTTCCAGTCCGGACGCTTTCCCCCCTTCCAGTCCGGACGCTTTCCCCCCCTTCCAGTCCGGACGCTTTCCCCCCCTTCCAGTCCGGACGCTTTCCCCCCCTTCCAGTCCGGACGCTTTCCCCCCCTTCCAGTCCGGACGCTTTCCCCCCCCCCCCTTCCAGTCCGGACGCTTTCCCCCTCCCCCCTTCCAGTCCGGACGCTTTCCCCCTCCCCCTTCCAGTCCGGACGCTTTCCCCCTCCCCCCTTCCAGTCCGGACGCTTTCCCCCCCCCCCCCCCTTCCAGTCCGGACGCTTCCCCCCCCCCCCCCTTCCAGTCCGGACGCTTTCCCCCCCCCCCCTTCCAGTCCGGACGCTTTCCCCCCCCCCCCTTCCAGTCCGGACGCTTTCCCCCCCCCCCCCTTCCAGTCCGGACGCTTTCCCCCCCCCTTCCAGTCCGGACGCTTTCCCCCCCCTTCCAGTCCAGGCCAATTTTCAGCTTTCAGCGCTATCACACTTTTGAATGACAATTACGCGGTCATGCAACACTGCACCCATATGAATTTTTTAGCATTTTTTTGAGACAGATAAAACTTTTTTTTGGTGGTATTTATTCACCACTGGGATTTTTCTTTTTTTTTTTTTTTTGCTATATAAATGAAAAAATCCAAACATTTTGAAAAAAAGTGTTTTTATTATAAAATTTTGCAAACAAATAATCTTCATAAATCTTGGCCAAAATTTATTCGGTTATCTTTTTAGTAAAAATAAAATAACCCAATATAGTTTATAACCAAAAATTATAATTTTTAAAAAAATTTTTACATTTTCATTTTATTTCTTTATATTATTACTTATGTTTTTTTTTTTTGTTTTTTTTTTAACATACTATCACCCTAACAGTACAGTGTCACCATAGTGACATGGTACTACTTTTGGGGGGTGATGAAGAATTTTTTTTTTTTACACTGGTTGCTTTTTTACCCATATAGTCTGTAAAAGCAATAATTTCTCCTTCTCTCTGGCTGCATTCCTGCAGTCATTGAGAAATACTGTGAGAACTGTGATTGGTCACAGCTTGTCACATGGTACAAGGCTGTTGTGAATGGCCCTGTACCATGTGACCTCGGTGATCATTCACAGATTTCATTAGTAGTAAGCAATGATGTCAGAAGTGACATCTTGCTTACTACTATTCATGTGATCACTGATTGGCCAATCAGTGATCACATGATCGAGACCTCACACAGAGGTCCTGTACAGCGATCGGTGGCACCGGATTGCGGTGCCACACGCTCCCAGGGAGTGCGCACAACCTGAAAATGCGGTCACCATTTATGAATGGCAACCCACTCCTGCACTGCTCCCGTCTGGCCGTTTATGTACATGGGCCGGACGGGAAGTGGTTAATCAAAGGTTATGTAATGGCAAAACTTTTTTTGAGTTTGGGATGGAGTAGAGAAGGGTTAGACTCTCTGGAAATACTTTCATGAGGCCATAAGTATGCAAAATTAACAAAAACTATGGCCTCCTATTACAAAAATCTTAATTATAAGTGCATAGCAACTTATAATTGTGTTAGTTCATGTGCAAAGTCCCACAAATACCTGTTGATTCTGCCAGTTAAGTCCACCTAATGCAGCTTCCTGTGATGCGGTGACAACTATGCTGCACTGCTCCTGAATTCAGAGCAGAGTTGTCACTCTCATGTAGGCGGTGCCTGCTTGCACTAAAGTTGGCTGGAAAGATATTGTAGGGGGTGTGGCTATCGGCATATTCACCAGCCTTTAGTCTGTCCTGGCCACACCCAGTCCCACCCACCGTTTTTCTAGATGGACAGTACTACCTCTGTTTCTGAAATCCTCCCACTATGATCTGCAGTGCCTGGGAGGGGGAGCGTGTGAGACACGAAGGCGGAATTGGCTCACGTAAAGGAGGTTCTTTACTTTTGGAGGCTTGTGCTTCACATAGTCATTGGATCTGGAACTTGTATAGCTTTTAGGTGCCCTTTTAAAGACTTCCGAGTGCCACCAGTTCCATACTCCAAGCACCGCAGACAAAATGAATGTCTTTGTAATAATTGGTGTGCTTGTCGCTCCTTTTGTAGAATATTCGCCTACTAAATTCTGGGAAGCCACCACAGAGAGCCGGAGACATCGAGAGAGATCTGGACAAGGCAGACACCATGATCCGGGTTCTATTCAATGACGTACAAGCTCTTAAAGATGGGCGCCATCCACAGGGCGAGCAGATGTACCGCAGGTACGGTATTGATTAATGCATTGTATGTCTCCTTGTAGTAGTATGATCAGGGGCGGACTGACCATTTGGAAACTCAGGCACTGCCCGAGGGCCCGGGGTCAGTAGGGGGCCCCATGAGATGCCCCTGGTACCTTTTTTCATAGGCTTTTTTGAGTTTGGGCAAGGACACGGGGGCCGCATGATCCCCTATTGCCCGGGGGCCCCATGAGTTGTTCGTCCGCCCCTATGATTATAAACTACAAACTGACCCATCTTAGGTGTACAGACCATACATGGCATGGAGAGGTACCAGTTGGAGCTCATTCCCACAAGGCCGCAGAAGTGCTCACATAATTGCATTCCGCTACTAACCTCTAATGGCCTTATGGTTTTTTTTGAGATTCATGATGTTTTTCTCTACAGGGTTTACCGCCTCCACGAGCGACTGGTGGCCATCCGCACAGAGTACAACCTGCGCATCAAGTCTGGAGCCACTCAGGTCATCACCCAAGTGACCCACGTTCCCCAGGCCTCCGAAAAGGACGTCACCCTTCGTTACTTCCAGGATCTGCTGGCCTGGGTAGAGGAGAACCAGAAACGTATTAATACAGCTGAGTGGGGATCTGACCTGCCCAGTGTGGAGTCTCAGCTGGGAAGCCATCGTGGCCTTCACCAGTCCATCAATGAGTTCCGGGCCAAGATTGAGCGCGCGCGGACTGATGAGGTGAGCAATTGATTCCGGGGGCCCCTACCTGTATGCCCGTCCTCGCTTCATCCATGTTATTCCTTTATTGATGGGCAGAATTAAAATAACAGTCAGAGGTTTATGTTGTCATAAAAAGGATTTGTATTTGAACTTCATGTGTGGTGTCCATAACAGGAAGTGAGGGGAAATCTCCCCAATCAGGGCAAATCAATAAAAACCCAACTTATCCATGCACTATGCCAGCGATGGGCAAACTACGGCCCGCGGGCCGTATACGGCCCGGCGGACCTTTTAATCCGGCCCGCGGAGCTAGGCTCCCGCTAGGCTCCTCTCACAGTCCGCCCTGAAGACCGGTGTAGCATGAAAATCTGTCTCCTATGAGGATCTGTCCCCCTCGACGTATCTGCGCATGTGCCGGAGATCGCCGATCGGCTGCTAATGCCTGAAACTGGCACATGCGCAGATACGTCGAGGGGGACAGATCCTCATAGGAGACAGATTTTCATGCTACACCGGGAACACGGCGAGAGGAACGTGCGGAGCAAAGGTAAGTGAATTGACACAGGGGGGACTTAATATGGGGAATGAATTACTATGGGGGATGAATTACTATGGGGGATGAATTACTATATGGGGGATGAATTACTATATGGGGGATGAATTACTATATGGGGGATGAATTACTATGGGGGATGAATTACTATGGGGGATGAATTACTATATGGGGGATGAATTACTATGGGGGATGAATTACTATATGGGGAATGAATTACTATATGGGGGATGAATTACTATATGGGGGATGAATTACTATGGGGGGGATGAATTACTATATGGGGGATGAATTACTCTATGAGGGATGAATTACTATATGAGGGATGAATTACTATATGGGGGATGAATTACTATATGGGGGATGAATTACTATATGGGGGATGAATTACTATATGGGGGATGAATTACTCTATGGGGGATGAATTACTCTATGGGGGATGAATTACTCTATGGGGGATGCATTACTCTATGGGGGATGAATTACTATATGGGGGATGAATTACTATGGGGGATGAATTACTATAGGGGGGATGAATTACTATAGGGGGGATGAATTACTATAGGGGGGATGAATTACTATATGGTGGATGAATTACTATATGGGGGATGAATTACTATATGGGGGATGAATTACTCTATGGGGGATGAATTACTCTATGGGGGATGAATTACTCTATGGGGGATGAATTACTCTATGGGGGATGCATTACTCTATGGGGGATGAATTACTATATGGGGGATGAATTACTATAGGGGGGATGAATTACTATAGGGGGGATGAATTACTATAGGGGGGATGAATTACTATATGGTGGATGAATTACTATATGGGGGATGAATTACTATATGGAGGATGAATTACTATAGGGGGGATGAATTACTATAGGGGGGATTAATTACTATGCTTACTATGGGGGAATATTACTATACTTACTATGGATGACACATACACATCATTCATCTACTCTTGGTCCGGCCCCCGGGTCCAATATATGAACCCATTGCGGCCCTCAAGTCAAAAAGTTTGCCCACCCCTGCACTATGCAAAAATAAATAGTATGCTTTTTTTATGTAGATCCTATGCATCCTATGTCCCTAACTAAACTTTAGAAAGTTGGTTTTATTACAGCACAATTGCACTTAATATTAACTATACCAAAGAGATTCTTATCAGATTTCTTGTTTTATAAGGTAAAGAAAATGTAGAGCTAAAAGGTTGAGTAATTGTAATGCAACAAGGAAAAAGGCAAACAAGAGATTAGATACAAAAGCAAATGACATACTAAATGTGAAACCTGTAAAGGTTACACAATAAAATGCAAGTAAACAGGTATAACCTGTAGCATTATTGCATTGACCGGGGTTAGCCATTAGTTGAAATAAAACGAAGGGAAAATGTACCCATCAATGGATACGGATATGATGGTGAGATTGGACAAACCCCCAAACTGTGTGTGGCGAATGGGAAAATAGTGCCAACATCTACGGCACCCTCATTATCCCAAAAGTCACAAGTCTGTGACAAGACAGTCATATTAAAGTAGAGCTCCACCCAAAAGGGGAAGCTCGTTAATGCTTTGTCTCATGCTCCCCATTAAGAATTGGCACCTTTGGGGGACGGGTACCCGAATTTGACAGGTTCCCACTCCCGCTGTGATGGCTTAGGCGAGCGGAAGCTGTCCTCTCCCCTCCCTCCCTGTAGTCTTCTGGGACATGTGACAGGTCTCAGAAGACTACGGGGCCATTCACAAAGCACAGCACTTCTCGCACATGTGCATTGGGCACCTGGCAAGCTGCCGGGTGCCCACACTAAAGATGCCGGCGCCAGGGAGAGAAGACGGCCGTTGAAACCAGCGGTGGCGAGGACACCGCAGGACCGAGGGACAGGTAAGTGTCTGTATTTTAAAAGTCAGCAGATAGTTTTTTAGTGGTTTTTTGGGTTTTTTTTTTTTTTGTTTTTTAGTGGGGGTTTTTTTTTGTTTTTTAGCGTTTTGTTTTTTAGTTTTTTTTTTGGTTGTTTTTTAGTGTTTGTTTTGTTTTTTAGTGTTTTTTCGTGTTTTGTGTGTTTTTTAGTGTTTTTTTTGTGTTTTTTTTTTTTTTTAGTGGTTTTTTAGTGGTTTTTTTTTTTTTTGTGTTTTAGTTTTTTTTTTTTTGTTTTCTCTTTTCCCAGCTGTAACTCTGCTTTAAAGTCTCCTGTCTGTGTCTGGACATGTAACAAAAACCATGAGTCAGGTTAGGAACAATGCAGGGGCATCATAAAGCCTCATTGAAGTTCCGCTAAGGATTTCTGGCAAGGCCCTGTCATAAATAGTCTCTTAGTCAAAGGTCTGGTGTGCAGTTTAGAAATACAAAATATCTTCATACAAATTCCATAATTTCTACTGTGATGGAGTCACCTTCATAAAAGTGGTTACATCAGTCCCGGGCACTTTCATACCCTTCCTACCCAGGCCAATTTTCAGCTTTCAGCACCGTCATACTTTGACCATTGCGCGGTCATGCAACACTGTATCCAAATTATTATTATTTTTTTTTTTTTTTTAAGAAAGAGCTTTCTTTTGGTGGTATTTATTTACCACTGGGTTTTTAATTTTTTGCTACACAATCAAAAAAAACGACTGAACATTTTATAGTTAGAAAAAAAAAATTTCTTTCTGTTAGTAATTTTTCTTCTTCACTGATGTGCGCTGATGAAGCTGCACCGATGAGGCCCTCTCAGAACGAGAGAACTACGCTGTAGCCGTATTTCAGCTATAGTATGGTATTAAAGTGGTTAATGTAGAGGAAGATACTTCCCAGACACCATACACAAGTATATTACAAGGTCCAGAAGGCTGGTAAGATGCCCTCGATCTAAGAGAAATATACATCATGGACATTGTATGTCATTTTTTTTGTCTCTAGCAACTCCATATTCTCATAACAGGGGCGGACTGACAAATCATGAGGCCCCCGGGCAATAGGGGGTCATGGGGCCCCTGTGTCCTTGCCCAAACTCAAAAAAGCCTATGAAAAAGGTACCAGGGGCATCTCATGAAGCCCCCTACTGACCCCGGGCCCTCGGGCAGTGCCCGAGTTTCCAAATAGTCAGTCCGCCCCTGTCTCGTAGGCAACCAGCGGCTCTCTAGCTGTTGTGGAACTACATTTCCCATGAGGCATTGCAAAGATTACAAAACTGACAGTTACAGCTATGACTTGCAGAGGCATGATGGAACTTGTAGTCCTGCGGCTCTCAGGTTGCCTACCCCTGTCATAAATGATATCCTGGCTTACAGATGGTGTAGCCTTGTCCCAAGGAAATAAAGATTTTTTTTTCGGTGGGCAGTGGAAAACACAACACAACACATCACTGAGTGCTTTTCATTTGCTGGGGGGGGAGCTCTGCCCTACCATACCCAGAGGCAGGGATGGACTGACAAATCATGGGGCCCACGGGCAATAGGGGATCATGGGGCCCCTGTGTCCTTGCCCAAATTCAAAAGAGAAACAAACTCTCCTGCGCTCTGAGACCCAAAAGTGGTGGATAGATGGAACCAGAACTTGAAAAAATTCGACCACCTGTGCATATGGGGTTGTGCAGCTCCAAACAAGGCTGGGGAAGCCCGACCAACACTGTGAAGCAAAAAACAAAAAAGAATCGCACCACCTCAGTAAACCAAATTTTTATTATATACAGAATTATACTCACAAACAATGAAGTATTTCAAGCATATAAGTTCACAGAGGAACTATGGAAAGGTAAAGCCTGCGCGAGTCCCATCATAGGGCTGGACACTCAGGGAACAGCTGACGCGTTTCGAAGGGCGTCCCTTCTTCATCAGAGCTTGACTGAACAATGAGTTCTATTTCCCCTATATACTCTATAATTAGAACCGAACCCTCCCTACCGGGATGGGCCATCTCAGGATGGGAGGAGGGGCCAAACGCAAAAATGCCTATGAAAAAGGTACCAGGGGCATCTCATGGGGCTCCCTACTGACCCCGGGCCCTCGGGCAGTGCCCAAGTTTCCAAATGGTCAGTCCGCCCCTGCCCAGGGGACAAGAAAGTATCAGAATTACTAAGAGTCACTTGGAGGGCCAGTGACTCTTGCAACATTGGATTACATTTAAACTTCAGGTGATCTGAACTCTACACTCTCAAAGACTAGACCAGTGGTTCTCAACCTGTGGGTCGCGACGCCTTTGGGGGTCGAACAACCCTTTCGTAGGGGTCGCCTGAGACCATTGGAAAACACATATTTCCGATGTGTAAAGAGCAGCTGCTGTGTTGAAAGCAGCTGCTGTGTTGAAAGCAGCTGCTGTGTTGAAAGCAGCTGCTGTGTTGAAAGCAGCTACTGTGTTGAAAGCAGCTACTGTGTTGAAAGCAGCAGTATTGGAGGTAAAACGACACTCATGAATTATAATTACTGGGTAAATAATTTTATAGTTGGGGGGTCACCACAACATGAGGAACTGTGTTAAAGGGTCGTGGCATTAGGAAGGTTGAGAACCACTGGACTAGACTGATTCTACATAACCCGTACCTATTGGCTCCTGTATCTTAAGAGGATCTTCACTGCGGAGCTTCCTGACCGTGTGATTGCTATGATTGACTGTCACAGTGATCCTATGATTGGGAGCCCATCTTTTCAGCTTTCGATCGTAAATGGTGACCAGGAGCTGTCGGTGTGGTCACTGTGCTGAGGACCAGTCGACACACATCCCACACCTCCTGCGCTCAGGGGCCCAGATCAGAAGAAGGCCAATCGAATAAAATGATAAATGTTCATCTAACACTGATCAAAGGTTGTGCGGCTCTAACACAAAGCTGGGGAAGCTCGATATAGACTGTAGTAGAGAACAAAAAACAAAATGCAGAGAGCTCTGAGAAAGAAGGGTACCTCCCTTCGAAACGCGTCAGCTTGACCAAGAGTTTATCACCCTTCCGGATGGAACCTGCACATGTCTCCTAACCCTGTGTTTGGTTTTGGATGTTATATGCCATTTTTACTTCTACTCTTGTGAGAGAAACTGAGGGGAGAAAAGAAAAGCTGTCAATGCCAGTGTGCAAGGGTGTATTTGGAAGAATAAATAGCCCCTAACATTGCTTGTTCCACGTATGGGGATGTTCCTGCGTTGGATAAAACTGCTAGTTAAGTTTTTATATTTTAGAATGGGGTGCCTGAAGATTGCAAACAATTTTGAAGGGTGCCTTTTAAATAGGATGAAAAACACTGATACAAACTAGACAAATAAACTCTGCCTCTCTGTTGAAGCTCTGTCAGTCATCTGTTACATTCCTATCTGGGTGTGCCAGTGAGTGATGCAGACATTTGTAGCTAGCATTCTCCCAGCAGTGGGTGGAGTGAACAGCTTGTATTTCTGGTAAAACATGTGGTGGTGGCTTGACCAGCCCCAGCTATGGTTACACTCAGTCTGCTGCTGAGATTGTTGTCCAGCAAGCTGGAAAATCTCTTTGCAGGGGGAGGTTGAGAATGATGTACCACAGATACCTTTATGGGCGTATTGAGTAAGACAAAACTGCAAGCCAGAAAACCCAAAACAATTCTTGAAGGTGGAGCTCTAGACAGCCCCAATAAATTGCATTTCTAATAGACTTCATCACTCCAACGGTTACAGTCCAATATACATATAACCGAGCTCTCGCTTCTCTTCTCAGGGTCAGATACCGGGTGGTCGTGGAGCCTATCAGGATTATCTGGGAAAACTGGACTTACAGTATGCCAAGCTGTTGGTAAGAGTCTCTTTTGTGCTGATAGGGTGTGATGTGTCTACTTGCGGGTGGCAAATACATGGCCGTTTTTTTATTGTTATTGTTATACCAGTTCTTGTGCTGATCTCTAACTTTTTACTTTCTTATTCCAGAACTCTTCCAAGGCAAGACTCCGCCACTTGGAGAGCCTCCATGCCTTTGTGACAGCTGCCACCAAAGAGCTAATGTGGCTGAATGACAAAGAGGAGGAAGAAGTGAACTATGACTGGAGCGAACGCAACACCAACATGACGAGCAAGAAGGACAACTACTCTGTGAGTTCCATGTGGTCATGTCTTTGTAAAGATGGTAGAATGCGATCGGTCACAATTATTTACTATGCATGGGAACAGGTATATCAAAGTTAAAGCTGTGCCCCCCCCCCAATCAAATTATTACATAAAACTTTCCATTTTAGTTAAATGCCTGGTAGGGGTCCCTTGACTGGGTGCTGAACATAGCTTCAGGTAGCTGTGGTATCTCCCTACATCTTATGCCGAGCCTCCATGATTGAAAGAGACTGAAATCTATTGAATGAAAAGGGCAGGCCAGGGACAGTCCGGCTGGAGAGGAAAGGGCTAGATCAGCCATTCTCAACCTTTCTACCCCCAAGGAACCCTTGAAAATATGTTTTACGGTCTAGAGAGATCCTTCTAAAACGAATTTATCAGAACGCAGTGGGAAGAATGTCCTCTTAGGTCACCAGTGGGAAGAATGTTTCCTTACGGTGGTGGTCAATGGGAGGATTATACTTTATGGTGGTGGTCAATGGGAGGATTATACCTTTATGGTGGTGGTCAGTGGGAGGATTATACCTTTATGGTGGTGGTCAATGGGAGGATTATACCTTTATGGTGGTGGTCAATGGGAGGATTATACCTTTATGGTGGTGGTCAATGGGAGGATTATACCTTTATGGTGGTGGTCAATGGGAGGATTATACTTTATGGTGGTGGTCAGTGGGAGGATTATACCTTTATGGTGGTGGTCAGTGGGAGGATTATACCTTTATGGTGGTGGTCAGTGGGAGGATTATATTTTATGGTGGTGGTCAATGGGAGGATTATACCTTTATGGTGGTGGTCAATGGGAGGATTATACCTTTATGGTGGTGGTCAATGGGAGGATTATACTTTATGGTGGTGGTCAGTGGGAGGATTATACCTTTATGGTGATGGTCAGTGGGAGGATTATACTTTATGGTGGTGGTCAGTGGGAGGATTATACCTTTATGGTGGTGGTCAGTGGGAGGATTATACCTTTATGGTGGTGGTCAATGGGAGGATTATACCTTTATGGTGATGGTCAATGGGAGGATTATACCTTTATGGTGGTGGTCAGTGGGAGGATTATACCTTTATGGTGGTGGTCAGTGGGAGGATTATACTTTATGGTGGTGGTCAGTGGGAGGATTATACTTTATGGTGGTGGTCAGTGGGAGGATTATACTTTATGGTGGTGGTCAGTGGGAGGATTATACCTTTATGGTGGTGGTCAGTGGGAGGATTATACCTTTATGGTGGTGGTCAATGGGAGGATTATACCTTTATGGTGGTGGTCAATGGGAGGATTATACCTTTATGGTGGTAGTTAGTGGGAAGACTGTCTCCTTTACTTTGTTGGCTAGTGGAAAGAATGCCTACCTTACAATGTTTTCAGAATGCTACCCTTCAGACAGCTAAAAGGGTCATTGGTGTCTTGCTATTGGCTTTTTCAAGTGGCATTGGTCTCACAACTATGTAGGCACCATCAAATGGGAGTTGAATCAACCACCACTCAAGAAACCACTAGCAACCTCTAGAGCAGGGGTGTCAAACTGGCGGCCATCCAGCTGTTGCAAAATTACAAGTCCCATCATGCCTCTGCCTTTAGGAGTCATTCTTGTAACTGTCAATCTTGTAATGCCTCATGGGCAACAGCTGGAGGGCCGCCAGTTTGACCCCCATGCTCTAGAGGAACCCTGGTTGAGAATAGCTGGGACAGATGATGCTGGACATCCTCTAGCCAGAAAATGAGGCTTGCATTATCTGATTTAGCTGCAGCCTCTAAAGCACACTATGATATGCTCAGTGTTCAGTGAAATCAGAGTAAGCCGCTTCATTACAAGAGAGAAGCCAGTACAACTGTGCAAGACTAGAGGGAAGGCTGGAGTTCAGATTTAAATGCTAATAATAAAGCTGAGTTCCACTCAAAAGTGGAAGCTCCACTTATTTGCCTCCTCCACTCCACCACTGACATATTTGGCACCTTTGAGGGGAGTGGATACCTGGTTTTTGACAGGTACCCGCTCCCACTTCCGGCTCAGTTCACCATGCATGTACAGTGGGCACCAGGCTGTGAAGCCGTAAGCTGTCACAGCCTGGTGCCCACAGTTGGAGCCGTGGAGGAGAGAAGGGACACAGCGGGTGAGAACATCACTGGACTCCATGACAGGTAAATGTGTGTTTATGAAAAGTCAGCAGCTACAGTTTTTGTAGCTGCTGACTTAATAAACACAAAAATGGCTGGAACTCCACTTTAAGGAGACCCAAGAAGAGGAGCTCGAACATAGGAAGCCAATAAATGTTGGCTTTGTACCAGATTTGTGGTAGGAATGAGGACCTTAATGTCCATCTCTAGGTTTGGATAGTCTGGGAAACCGTTAAACCCCCTGTTAGTTTTTCTTTATTGCTATCGGTAACCCTATTGAGGAGGTGCCTCCTCTATATGTCCTGGTGACCATTGTCACTCAAAGTGAGGGAAGATCCAAAATGTTGTCAGCAGAGCAAGAGATAAGAGAGCATTTTCCAATAGGGACACCCTTTCCAGGAATACCTGTCTAAGAGGGGAATTCCCTTTTTTTTGGGAGACTTCCAACTGTTTGGGACATGAGGTGCGGGGAACTGTCTACTGTGTATGATTGGGCAAAACAAAATACCTGGCAGGGGTTTGTAAACCTTCCCTACACTTTCCAAAATTCCACTTTAATTATAGGTGTTTAATTATATACACTTTAATGGGTGTATATAATATTGTACGTATTAAGAACAAATCCCATCTGTTACAAGAGAGAACACATATATAGATATAATATAATACGATAAATACAGATATAATATAAAACATTTTTTTAATGACTGCTGTACTCTTCAGGGACTGATGCGGGAGCTGGAACTGAAGGAAAAGAAGATCAAGGAGATCCAGACCACTGGGGACAGACTCCTTCATGATGACCACCCTGGCAGGTCCACCATAGAGGTTGGTGTTTTTGTGCTGGATATACCTGTTTCATTCCTCCATACAGGTATCATAGCTGCATTCATTTGGCTCCAGACCATGCTCTGTCCCAGCATGTAACCCATTACAGAACAGCTATGGTGGAGAGCTCACCTTGATATAATTCATATTTTTACCTATTTTAAGGGCTCAATCTGAGTGTTCATAGACCCTGGGTATAGGCTGGTACCTTCAGGTGATAGGATATTGGCAAAGCTTTTGAGGCCATGTGTTTTGGGCACCTCCCTTATAACCCTACCCCACTCCATGAGTCCTTGTTCTTTTTGTTAGTGTATGAAGGTGATGGACCTCTTTTTTTTTTTTTTTTTTTTCCACTTGTGAAGAATTAACTTTTAGCTTAACTAGTTATTTTATCTTTTGGATTCTTAAGTGTTGAACCCAGAGTTAGGCAAGGTGGGGTTCAGAAGCCATATTTTAAGAGCAGCTCTCTGTCCAGAAGGGCAACCTTGGGAAGTCCCCAAGTAGCAGGGGCGGACTGACCATTTGGAAACTCGGGCACTGCCCGAGGGCCTGGGGTCCATAGGGGGCCCCATGAGATGCCCCTGCTACCTTTTTCATAGGCTTTTTTGAGTTTGGGCAAGGACACAGGGGGCCCATGATCCCCTATTGCCCGGGGGCCCCATGAGTTGTCAGTCTGCCCCTGCCAAGTGGCGTCAAGTCCAGGAACCATTTCTCAGCCCTGATGAAGAGGGAGTTTTGAGCCCCCGAAAAGTGTTTACTTCAGACTTCTTGTCACGTGCAACAAAGACTTACTGGACTTGCATTAGACCCATCTATACCTGAAGCCAGGCAGCCCTGCTATCAGTGGTCACCACTTTTTCCATTCATTTCTTCACTTCTGATCTTTTGTGTCTTTTCTTGTTTGTTTCAGGCGTTCCAGGCTGCTCTGCAGACG
>NW_028320020.1:0-64294 GCF_062004578.1 Staurois parvus | reverse complement strand
GCCCTATAACTTCCTGTACTGTACCCTTCTGCCCCCTGTACTGTGTCCTATAACTCCGTGTACTGTACCCTTCTGCCCCCTGTACTGTGCCCTATAACTCCCTGTACTGTACCCTTCTGCCCCCTGTACTGTGCCCTATAACTCCCTGTATTGTACCCTTCTGCCCCCTGTACTGTGCCCTATAACTCCGTGTACTGTACCCTTCTGCCCCCTGTACTGTGTCCTATAACTCCCTGTATTGTACCTTTCTGCCCCCTGTACTGTGTCCTATAACTCCGTGTACTGTACCCTTCTGCCCCCTGTACTGTGCCCTATAACTCCATGTATTGTACCTTTCTGCCCCCTGTACTGTGCCCTATAACTGCCTGTACTGTACCCTTCTGTCCCCTGTACTGTGCCATATAACTGCCTGTACTGTACCCTTCTGCCCCCTGTACTGTACCCTATAACTCCCTGTATTGTACCCTTCTGCCCCCTGTACTGTACCCTATAACTCCCTGTATTGTACCCTTCTGCCCCCTGTACTGTGCCCTATAACTCCCTGTATTGTACCCTTCTGACCCTGTACTGTGCCCTATAACTCCCTGTATTGTACCCTTCTGCCCCCTGTACTGTGCCCTATAACTCCATGTACTGTACCCTTCTGCCCCCTGTACTGTGCCCTATAACCCCCTGTACTGTACCCTTCTGCCCCCTGTACTGTACCCTTCTGCCCCCTGTACTGTACCCTTCTGCCCCCTGTACTGTGCCCTTCTGCCCCCTGTACTGTACCCTTCTGCCCCCTGTACTGTGCCCTATAACCCCCTGTACTGGGCCCTCCTGCCTAAGGCAGCACAAAAATGAAATACACCGCTGACTTAGTCTGTCACTGACCCAGAACAAGCATGCAGCCAGTAAGGTCTGACAAGTCTGAACTCCTACATTCTTGTTCTAAGCCAGTGGACATCCTGAGTAGCAGATCAGGATGAGGATGACCAGTCTGAATCCATCAGCTTTTCAAACAAGTCAGCAATGGCAGCTCCTGTCCACTGCTGAGTATTCCACCAATATCACCATCTTTGGGCAGATCTCTTACATTTGATCCCCCCAGATATCTTTATACAACCATCCAATACATATAACCCAGCATGGAGGGGCTCAGTGAAGTTGGTGGTGAAGGTGTAAAGGTGGTGCATCGGTTCACACAAATCATAAAAGGAGATCTGCCCGGCCTCATAATCCAGATCTATCCTGATTCTGTTACTGGAGACAACACTAAATAATTGGATCCCCTTCCCATCATGTGTTGCTAAGAGTTGATTGTTCCATAACCTCTCCAAACACCAGGACTTCTTATTATAGCCAATACCTGACAGAGGCCATCCCTTCCTGTCTATACTGGGGTAACACATCCCGACTCTCCAGAACTCTGCCCCACCGATATCCACTTCCCAGTAGTGGTGCCCGGAGGAGAAACTCTGCCTGCTTAACACCTGAGGATACTGGAATCTGTTTGGTGTTTCTGGGTGATTGTGGCTATCATCTAACCAGGATGCAGTTTTTCTGTCATCTGATATATGTAGATCATTACCAGCTGTGCTCACATCCAGTAATATGTCTGCAACCCCTGACAGTCCTGATGGTTGATGTACAGGTCCAATATTTGGTCTTCCAGCCTGGTGGTGTGAGTGTTGTGCAGTGGAGGCTGCTTGGTGGTGTGGCCTGGCTGGTTCGGCTGTTTGGTGGTGTGGCCTGGCTGGTTCGGCTGCTTGGTGGTGTGGCCTGGCTGGTTCGGCTGCTTGGTGGTGTGGCCTGGCAGGTTCGGCTGCTTGGTGGTGTGGCCTGGCTGGTTCGGCTGCTTGGTGGTGTGGCCTGGCTGGTTCAGCTGCTTGGTGGAGTGGTCTGGCTGGTTCGGCTGCTTGGTGGAGTGGCCTGGCTGGTTTGGCTGCTTGGTAATGTGGCCTGGTTGGTTCAGCTGCTTGATGGTGTGGCCTGGCTGGTTCAGCTGCTTGGTGGTGTGGCCTGGATGGTTCGGCTGCTTGATGGTGTGGCCTGGCTGGTTCAGCTGCTTGGTGGTGTGGGCTGGCTGGTTCAGCTGCTTGGTGGTATGACCTGGATGATTCAGGAGAAATGCAAAACTTTTTTTTGGGACTAGAATGTGGATAGGCATGTGTGCCTGTATATCTCTGTACATTTACCCCAGACATTATATCAGATAAACCCATGTGTAGTGTGTGTGAGATCCCAACCACATCCAGATCTTCTCCATCCTGGAGGAAATTATCACATCCCTCATTATCTCCATCCTCAGTATCACATAGGTTACCTGTCCCTAAATCCTGTAAGACAGTCAGTGGATCCGTCATACTACACAGCTTCTCAATGTGAGCCATCTTCTTGGACAGCTTGTCCTTTTTTATTTCCAGCTGCCCAATCACTTCAGACAATAAAAGGGAGACCTGCTCTGCTTGCCTGCAGATCTCACTCAAGATTCTCTTCTCCAGGTCTTCCATCTGATCTCTGAGATCTTTGAACAGGGCAATGACTCTCTCTATTTCACCATCTGCTTTTCCTTGTACTTTTCTCCTCTTTTCCTGCAGCCTATGGACTCCTTCCTTGGTTTCCTCTGTCTTTGTCATCAGATTCTGCAAAACATTTCTCAGTGTCGTCTTCTTCATCTCAAAGGCCACATCCAGAGTCTCCACCTGGTGTCCCCGATGTTCTCCAGCCAAAGTGCAGGATGCACAGATACAGATGGAATGCTCAGTGCAGTAATATTTCAGTAGTTCCTTATGGACGGAGCATTTCCTGCCCTCCATTGACGTGGTGAGGTCACATAAGACGTGTTCTGGTGATTTGTTGTGGACTCTTAGGTGATTGTCACACAGAGAGGCTTCACAATGCAGACAGGATTTCACAGCAGGTACAGGAGTGTGAATACAGTAGGTACAGCAGATTCGGGTCTCCTCCACATCTGGCTGGGTAGACAAGAAACTGTCCACAATGTTACCAAGTTTCAGATTCCTCTGAATTGAAGGACGTTTCTCGAACCTTTGTTTACATTTAGGGCAGGAATAATCCCCAGACTCCCCCTGTGAATCCAACTCATGGTCAATACAGTCCCGGCAGAAGTTGTGTCCACAAATCATTGTTACAGGATCTGTATAAAAGTCCAGACAGATGGAACATTCCAACTCTTTCCTCACATCAGCAGACGCCATCGCTGACAGCAGAAGAGAGAAATGAAACTGAAAGTCTCTGACACTCGTCTAGCTGCTTCATCTATATTCATATGTAGGGAGGAAGCTGAAACTCGTATTCATAGGGGCAGGCTGAGGCTCGTACTCATAGGAGGAAGCTGAGACTCGTACTCATAAAGGGGAAGCTGAGACTCGTACTTATAGGAGGAAGCTGAGACTCGTACTCATAAAGGGGAAGCTGAGACTCGTACCCATAAAGGGGAAGCTGAGACTCGTACTTATAGGAGGAAGCTGAGACTCGTACTCATAAAGGGGAAGCTGAGACTCGTACTTATAGGAGGAAGCTGAGACTCGTACTCATAAAGGGGAAGCTGAGACTCGTACTTATAGGAGGAAGCTGAGACTCGTACTCATAAAGGGGAAGCTGAGACTCGTACTCATAAAGGGGAAGCTGAGACTCGTACTTATAGGAGGAAGCTGAGACTCGTACTCATAAAGGGGAAGCTGAGACTCGTACTTATAGGAGGAAGCTGAGACTCGTACTCATAAAGGGGAAGCTGAGACTCGTACTTATAGGAGGAAGCTGAGACTCGTACTCATAAAGGGGAAGCTGAGACTCATACTTATAGGCGGAAGATGAGACTCGTACTCATAAAGGGGAAGCTGAGACTCGTACTCATAAAGGGGAAGCTGAGACTCATATTCATAGGGGCAGGCTGAGACTCGTACTTATAGGAGGAAGCTGAGGCTCGTACCCATAAAGGGGAAGCTGAGGCTCGTACCCATAAAGGGGAAGCTGAGACTCGTACCCATAAAGGGGAAGCTGAGGCTCGTACCCATAAAGGGGAAGCTGAGACTGACTGGTACTCGTAAAGGGGAAGCTGAGGCTCGTACCCATAAAGGGGAAGCTGAGGCTCGTACCCATAAAGGGGAAGCTGAGGCTCGTACCCATAAAGGGGAAGCTGAGACTGACTGGTACTCGTAAAGGGGAAGCTGAGACTCGTACCCATAAAGGGGAAGCTGAGACTCGTACCCATAAAGGGGAAGCTGAGACTGGTACTCCTGGTAAAGGGGAAGCTGAGACTGGTACTCGTAAAGGGGAAGCTGAGACTCGTACCCGTAAAGGGGAAGCTGAGACTGGTACCCGTAAAGGGGAAGCTGAGACTGGTACCCGTAAAGGGGAAGCTGAGACTGGTACCCGTAAAGGGGAAGCTGAGACTGGTACCCGTAAAGGGGAAGCTGAGACTCATACCCATAAAGGGGAAGTTGAGACTCGCACTCATAAGCGGAGGCTGAGATTCGTACTCATAGGCGGAGGCTGAGATTCGTAATCATAGGCGGAGGATGAGATTCGTACTCATAGGCGGAGGCTGAGATTCGTACTCATAGGCGGAGGCTGAGACTCGCACTCATAAAAGGAAGCTGAGACTCGTACTCATAAGCGGAGGCTGAGATTCGTACTCATAGGCGGAGGCTGAGATTTGTAATCATAGGCGGAGGCTGAGATTCGTACTCATAGGCGGAGACTGAGATTCGTACTCATAGGCGGAGGCTGAGATTCGTACTCATAGGCGGAGGCTGAGATTCGTACTCATAGGCGGAGGCTGAGATTCGTACTCATAGGCGGAGGCTGAGATTCGTACTCATAGGCGGAGGCTGAGATTCGTACTCATAGGCGGAGGCTTAGATTCGTACTCATAGGCGGAGGCTGAGATTCGTAATCATAGGCGGAGGCTGAGATTCGTACTCATAGGCGGAGGCTGAGATTCGTACTCATAGGCGGAGGCTGAGATTCGTACTCATAGGCGGAGGCTGAGATTCGTACTCATAGGCGGAGGCTGAGATTCGTACTCATAGGCGGAGGCTGAGATTCGTACTCATAGGCGGAGGCTGAGATTCGTACTCATAGGCGGAGGCTGAGATTCATACTCATAGGCGGAGGCTGAGATTCGTACTCATAGGCAGAGGCTGAGATTCGTACTCATAGGCAGAGGCTGAGATTTGTACTCACAGAGAAAGATTGAGATTTATATTCTTATTGACAGGTTGAGACTCATACAGTATTCATAGGGGAAGGTTGAGACTCGTAGTCATAGGAATCATTATACAGAGGGACACAGATCTACATACATGGGAGGATTCCCAGCAACAATCTACCTATCAGATGATAAAGGCCATTTAACAATCTGTGGAATTATATCAGCATACTTCACAATCAAAGAAACACAAAGTTGATGCATTTGGCTGTTAGTGTTGGGTAATGATGGGCAGTGTGATTGAGTCAAATGTAAGTTCAACTCGAACATGGGCCGTTCATGTGAAGAAAAAAAAAAAGTCAGCAGCTTCAAAAACTGTAGCTGCTGACTCTTAAAATAGAGACACTTACCTGTCCCTCAGTCCAGAAGTGTCCTCACCACGACTGGTTTCACCGGCCATCTTCTCTCCCTGGCACCGGCATCTTCAGTGTGGGCACCCGGCTGTGACAGCTTGCAGCTTCACAGCCGGGTGCCCACTGCGCATGCAGGAGAAGCGCTGTGCTATGTGAATGGCCCCGTCGTCTTCTAGGACCTGTGATGTGTCCCAGAAGACTACAGGGAGGGAGGGGGAGGACAACTTCCGCTTCCGATTACCTAGGCGATTGCAGCAGAAATGGGAGCGGATACCTGTCAAATTCAGGTATCCCCTCCCCTCCGCTCCCCAAAGGTGCCATTCCTTAATGGGGAGCAGGGGACAAAGGCTTAAAGCGGAACTTCCCCTTTTGGGTGGAGCTCCACTTTAAGTATGTATGCATGAAGGTAAAAAACTTCTGTGTGCAGCAGCCCCCCCCCTAATACTCACCTGAGCCTGATTTCGGTCTAGTGATGTCATGTTTCACATGACTGTCATATACCTTTAAGTGTTCTTTGTATTTTGTCTCTGCTCCTCCCTTTCCTCATGAAGCAGGACACATTATGATCTTTTGACCTATCGAATGTTCATTGTTGTAAGAGTCTCTCAGTTTATGGAATAAACTTCACAAGATCTACAAGATGTCATCTGGATCGAGTCACTGCCTGTGTTATTCAACTAAGATTGGAGTTATCGCTATCTCATCACAACTGTAAGTTACAGAGATCACACTATCAATGCTTAGATTGGAGAGACAGAACAAGTGATGCTCACAGGAGAATCAGCTTTCCTGAGTCTCCCCCTCCTCATTGACTGATACACAGCAGTGGGAGCTATTGGCTTCCACTGCTGACAATCACAGCCTGTGAGGAGGGAGAAGTGGGTGGGGCAAAGTCCCACTCTGCTGTGTCTGATGGATGCTGAAAGTGGGGTTCGGGGACGAGCAGGCGCCAGTATTGCTTGCTATGGGGCACTGCTCAGGGGGGAGGAGCCAGAAGCGCTGGCAGGGCACTGGCAGGGCACTGGAGAATCGGAGGATCTGCGCTGATCTGTGCAAATCAACTGTATGGAGCAGGTAAGTACCCCATGTTAAAAACAACAAACCTTGGAGTAGAGTATCGCTGTAGGTCAGAAGGTGCTATTTTCTTTTGCTTGGAATATGGATGTGCTTTTTATGTTTTATTAAAAAGTTGTTTCCATGTTGTTTCTGTTAAAGATAGTTCTTTGTATTCCATGCAAATGGAAAGTTCCTCCTGTCCACATTTTAATCTAGTAGCTGAAAGTTCACAATAAATATTGCTGAAATTGTACATTTCTCATTTTTTGATAGACATATGAGGGTTTATTTACTAAAACTGAAGAGTGCAAGATCAGGCTCACACAACAACACAACAGTAAAATCAGTCTGTATATGCAGTACGGCACGCTTGTTATAACCACTGTGGAGCCTAATGGGTTAATCTCCTGCATTGTGTTAAAAGGTTGTTTGATCCTGTCTTCTCTGATCCTCCCCTTGTTTTATTGTCCCCAATCCATCTGCTGATAGCACAGAGCAGCAGTGGCAAGTCTGCACATGCTCTGTTCGGTGCGTATTGCTAGTTTTTTTTTTTTAATGGGAGGGTGCATGTGATCAGCACTGTCCAGACAAAGGTTCAGAGGTCATGCAGTCTCATGGACTCTTTCTGAGTCATAGCATAAACTCGAGATTTGGACCTTCAGACATGTAATGCCCTGCAGATTAGCTAGATAGGATTTCTTTTCCTTTTTCAGAGACTGAGTAGCAGCCAGGTAGTGAGGTCACCTCAGGAGAGGCTGGGAGGCTCTACAGGGCAGGACTTCTGCAGCCTGCACACCTTTCCAGAAACCTGAGAACTTTCTGGAGCAGGGGAGAGGAGGGGAGGAGGCCCAGATCTGCATGTTTGAGGGACCTTGGCCAATCCCCTGGAAGGAAGCTGGGCATGGTGACCAGGGCAACCCTCAAATATCAGAGAGCCTAGGGAATAGTGTGCAGTGTCAGGTGGAAGATGGAGCCTGGGAGGGGGCCCAGGGAGGGGAGCCTACATACAGCCAGGATGGTGGAGAGGAGGATCTCCACTGCCTCATCTCCTGGGGAGGACAGCCTATGTAGCAAGGAAGGAGCCATCCCAGCCACCAACCCACCAAGCTAACAGGACAGGGCAGTGTAGGTACTCCTACAGCCCCTGGGCCAGATAAGGGGAGAGGGCGGTCAGGTGCAAGACCCAACTAGTTCTCATCTGGGACTGTTCAATTGACAGCTTCTGGGCCTCTTTGCCCAGGGATACTCTCAGTGCAGCTGTGTGAAGAGGAGGAATCATCCAGGGTCTGAGGAGGAACATTGAAGGGGTTTAGTGCTCCTTAATGAGAGACTGTTTCTAATCCGCATTTTTGTAAATATTTGCTAAGGTGTTGTCCTCCAGTTATACAGCTCCTTGGGCATCCCATATACCCCTAGACCCCCCCTAGACCCCTTCCAAGTGTATCTCATTACTGAAATCACAAAGCCAAGCTCAAGGACTGTTTACTGACTCCGGTGTGCAAAGTGTGGGAAATGCATGTTGCCTTGCTGTGCCTAGCTTAGGGGGACCCAATTCAAAAGCCAGAGGCCCCCAAGGGGGTGGTGCTTCAGGCAAAAGGATATTTTAGTGACTGGACCTCCCTGAATTTTAATTCAATACCCCTGAACTAAACCCTCCATTTTTAATATGAATTGGTAGACAGGGTCAGTGTGGTTTGCTTGCAGGCTAGCTGGTATGTGTTGGGACACTTTGTCTGCTCTCTCTCTCTCCCTCCTCCCAGGACTCACTGAGAGCAGCAGGAGCCATTGGCCCTTGCTGCTGTCAATCATATCCAGTGATGTGGAATTGGGTGGAGGGGGGCAAGCCAAACTGTTTTGGCTCAGGATCAAGCCCAAACATGCCACCATGAGAAGCAGCTTCCTATGGTGGCATAGAGAGAGGAGGAGCCAGGAGCACTGGTGGGGGACCCAAAAACAAGACATTTGGGGCTGCTCTCTGCAAAACCATTGGACAGAGCAAGTATAACATGTTTATTAAAAAAAAAATAAAAATAAAAAAACAAACAAACCAAAACTTTACAATCACTTTAAGAGTTTTACGTGGCATTTGTTACATTTCTGTTTTTAATTTAAAGTGCAGAATGTACATTTGCAGGATTGGAGATTATGGCTTTGGTGTCCGCCTATATTCTGGCAACATTTGTATCTTCTCAATGATTAACTCGGCTGTTTGCTGTCCAGGTACATTCCTTAGTGACACATTGGCTAATGTCGCCTGAATGATTATCTGGCCTATTCGAATCAAAGTTTTGTTACATGCAATGGCTTGGCAACACAAACCGTGGGGTTTGGAAGAGAAAGGAGAGAGAGGAGAGAGAAGGGAGAGAGAGGAGA
Organism: Staurois parvus; assembly: GCF_062004578.1. NCBI lineage: Eukaryota > Metazoa > Chordata > Amphibia > Anura > Ranidae > Staurois > Staurois parvus. The sequence continues at coordinate 55,297 of NW_028320020.1, read as the reverse complement.
GAAAGAAGGGAGAGTGAGAGGAGAGAGAAGAGAGAGTGAGGGGAGAGAGAAGGGAGAATGAGGGGAGAGAGAAGGGAGAATGAGAGGAGAGAGAAGGGAGAGTGAGGGGAGAGAGAGAGAGGAGAGAGAGAATGGAAAGAGAATGGAGAGAGAGGGGGGAGAGGAGAGAGGGGGGGGGGTAGGAGAGGGAGAGAAGGGAGAGTGAGGGGAGAGAGGAGAGAGAGAGAGGGGAAAGAGAGAGAATGGAGAGAGGGGGGAGAGGGGGGAGAGGGGAGAGGGGAGAGAGAGAAGGGAGAGTGAGGGGAGAGAGGGAAGAGAGAGTGGGGAAGAGAGGGGAGATGGGAGAGAGGAGAGAGAGAAAGAGGAGAGAGAGAAGGGAGAGTGAGGGGAGAGAGGAGAGAGAGGAGAAAGAGAGGGAGAGTGAAGGGAGAGAGGAGGGGGGAGAGAGAGAGGGGGGGAAGAGAAAGAGAGAGAGATGGGGGAGAGGGGGAGGGAGAGAGAAGAGAGAGTTAGGGAAGAGAGAGAGAGGGGAGAAGAGGGGGGGGGGGAGTGGAGAGAGAGCGCGGGAGGGGGAATGGAATAGAGAGGGAGAGGCGAGAAGGAAGAGAAAGTGAGGGGAGAGAGGAGAGAGAGAGAAGGGAGAGTGAGGGGAGAGATGAGAGAGAGATGAGAGAGAGAGATAGAAGGGATAGAGGGAAGAGAGAGAAGAGAGGGGGGGGGAAGAGAGAGGGGGGGAGAGAGGGGGGTGGAGAGAAGGGAGAGTGAGGGGAGAGAGAGTAAGGGGGAGGGGGAGAGAAGAGGTGGAGAGACAGAGGGGAGAGAGAGAGAGAGCGAGAGAAGGGGGGGGAGAGAGAGCGAGAGAAGGGGGGAGAGAGGGGGGAATGAGGGGAGAGAGAGTAAGGGGGGGAGAAGAGGGGGAGAGACAGAGGGGAGAGAGAGCGAGAGAGGGGGGGAAGAGAGAGGGGAGAGGGGAGAGAGAGACCACTTTCTGGACAATATCGTTCTTTTGGAAAGCAACTGAAGTACACTCGTCCAGCAATGAAGGATACTGCTTCACACTCTCCAACGCTTCAGTTGATTGATAAATTGGAAGAAAAGCACTCTACAGGAAGACGAATGGTGTTTCTGGGCGCAATGCTGAATGTCCAAGCCACCATAGTACAACTCCCTTAGAAAATAATAGACCCTCTAATTTGGAAGGAGAAGAGGGCATTGTCAGCAATCTCCTTACCTTCCAGAACTTGTCTGAGCATTTCAGTATCCATGACTGCCACTTTACCAATACTCCAGTGGGCCCAGTGGCACACTAGAACATTTCAAAATTCATTCCTCTCGCAGTGGGATGGAGCATTGATGTGTCAGCCGATTATTATTGTGAAGGTGGTGAAGGTGGTGAAGCAGTCACTGTGGTGGAGGACTCGTGCTGGAAATCTGAGGAAGTATTGCCATATTGTTAGCCATTATTGTTATAGCTACGTTGGATGCTAACCTGGGAGAGCCCATTATCAGAACCAGGCAGCCCAGGGACAATGAGACTATCCCCTATGATGCAAACGCTAAAAATATTTTCAAGCATTTCTAGCATTCAATCCTTCCCCAACGTTGAAATGTGTCCTATGCCTGGACAACACAGTTATTTTAGCCTACATCCAAAGACAAAGGGCACCAGGAGTCACACTCTACTGAGTTAAGTTTGGCCCATTCTGTATTCTGTATTGGGCTCAACTGCACTTAGCAGATTTGAAAACAATATACAGTATACTTCCAAAAGTATCGGGCTGCCTGCCTTTCCACACACATGACCTTTAATGGCCCCCCAGTCTTAGTCCGTAGGGTTCAATATTGAGTTGGCCCCGCCCTTTGCAGCTATAACAGCTTCAACTCTTCTGGGAAGGCCGTCCACAAGGTTTAGGAGGGTGTCTATGGGAAGGTTGGACCATTCTTCCAGAAGCACATTTGTCAGGTCAGGCACTGATGTCGGGGGAGGAGGCCTGGCTCGCAGTCTCCGCTCTAACTCATCCCAAAGGTGTTCTATGGGGTTCAGGTCAGGACTCTGTGCAGGACAGTCAAGTTCCTCCACCCCAAACTGGCTCCTCCATGTCTTTATGGACCTTGCTTTGTGTACTGGTGTGCAGTCATGTTGGAACAGGAAGGGGCCATCCCCAAACTCTTCCCACAAAGTTGGGGGCATGAAATTGTCCAAAATGTCTTGGTGTGCTGATGCCTTAAGAGCTCCCTTCACTGGAACTAGGGGGCCAAGCCCAATCCCTGAAAAACAACCCTACACCATAATCCCCCCTCCACCAAACTTTACAATTGGCACAATGCAGTCAGACAAGCACCGTTCTTCTGGCCACCGTCAAACCCAGACACGTCCATCGGATTGCCAGACAGAGAAGCGTGATTGGTCCCTCCAGAGAACACGTTTCCCCTGCTCTAGAGTCCAGTGGCGGCGTGCTTTACACCACAGCATCTGACTCTTTGCAGTGCACTTGGTGATGGAAGGCTTGGATGCAGCTGCTCGGCCATGGAAACCCATTCCATGAAGCTCTCTATGCACTGTTGTTGGGCTCATCTGAAGGCCACACCAAGTTTGGAGGTCTTTAGCTATTGACTCTGCAGACAGTTGGCGACTTCTGCGCACTGCGCACTTCAGCATGTGCTGACCCCGCCCTGTCATGTGACGTGGCCTACCACTTGGTGGCTGAGTGGCTGTTGTTCCCAGTTGCTTCCACTTTGTTATAATCCCACTAACAGTTGAGCGTGGAATATTTAGTAGCCAGGAAATGTCACGGATGGACTTATTGCCCAGGTGGCCACCTATCACGGGACCACGCTTGGAGTCACTGAGCTCCTGAGAGCGACCCATTCTTTCACCAATGTTTGTAGAAGCCGTCTGCATGCCTAGGGGCTTGATTGTATACACCTGTGTCCATGGAGGGGATTGGAACACCTGAATCACATGATATGGAGGGGATTGGAACACCTGAATCACATGATTTGGAGGGGATTGGAACACCTGAATCACATGATATGGAGGGGATTGGAACACCTGAATCACATGATTTGGAGGGGATTGGAACACCTGAATCACATGATATGGAGTGGATTGGAACTCTGGAATCACATGATATGGAGGGGATTGGAACATCTGAATCACATGATATGGAGGGGATTGGAACACCTGAATCACATGATATGGAGGGGATTGGAACACCTGAATCACATGATATGGAGGGGATTGGAACACCTGAATCACATAATATGGAAGGGATTGGAAAACCTGAATCACATGATATGGAGGAGATTGGAACACCTGAATCACATGATATGGAGGGGATTGGAACACCTGAATCCAGTTATTTGTATTGTAAACTGTAACGATCAGGGCCCCCTGTTTCCTCTTGTACCAAATTGTATTGTAACTGTAATGTCCACCTTCATGTTGTAAGTGTCCCAACACTTTTGTCAATATAGTGTGTACTGTATCTATATGGAAGTGACCCCATAGCAGAGAGTCTGGGGTGGGAGCTGTATAGAGAGGACTGGTATGCTATGTGATGCACTTTTCTCTGGCACCAATTCCCCTGCAATAAATCTGGGGTCTAATAGACCCCCGGATCTCTCCATAAAGAGGACCTGTCATGGCCCATGCTATCACAAGGGATGTTGTTCATTTCTGAAAGCAATAAAAGCGATAACAAAAATTAGATACAGTGCAATTTTTTTTTTTAAATAAAATAAATAAACAAAAATTAAACTGCCCCACCTACATGCAAATGAGCATGTAGGCCCCGCACCCATATGTAAACGGCAATCGCACCACACGTGAGGTATCGCCACAAATGTCAGAGCGAGGGAAATCATTTTAGCTCCGGACTTCCTCTGTATTTCTGGTAACCTGTTAACGGGTCACCTATGGAGATTTTTAGGTACCTTAGTTTGGCGCCACTCCACAGCCGGACACAAGTGTGACATGTTTATTATCCATCTACTCGGCTTAACATCATATTTTATAATTTACTAAACAATTGGGTTTTATAATGTGTTTTTGTGCATTAAGATTCATTAAAGTGCTTTTTTCTTTTTCAAAAAAATGTGTGTTTAATAAAACTGCTGTGTATATTCTGCGACATAAAAATATGCAACACCCACCATTTATATCTCTAGGGCTTCTGCTTAGAAATATAGAAAGTATTAAGGTTTTAAGTAGTTTTATAGCAAAACAAAAATGATGGTTTTTTTTACATGTAGGAGAGGAATGTCAGAATTGGCCTTGAATGGTTAACCTACCATTATAGGCAGCATCACTAGGGATGTGCAGTCAGTTGAATGAATTGGACAGTTACAGTGTGTGAGGATGATGTGATATTCTGTCCCAAGTGTAAATGGAGGATTCATTCAAAGCTGTCCGTGTCATCTACTGGGAAAGAGATGAATGAGTTATATCAATGCCTAGTCATGGTGTATCACTGTGATGTCCAAACTGCGGCCCTTTGCTTGCTTTTATCTGGCCCTTGGGCCATTATTCCCCCCACTGTGAGCAACAGTGTGGCATAGTTCTTGTCACTGACACCAACAATGGGACACTATTCCTCTCACTGACACCAATGGGCCCTCTAATACCAACAATGGGGCACTATTCCTCTCACTCACACCAATGGATCACTATTCCTCCCACTAATACCAATGATGGGGCACTGTTCCTCCCACTGACACCAATGATGAGGCACTATTCCTCCCACTGACACCAATGATGAGGCACTATTCCTCCCACTGACACCAATGATGGGGCACTATTCCTCCCACTGATACCAATGATGAGGCACTATTCCTCCCACTGACACCAATGATGGGGCACTATTTCTCCCACTGATACCAATGATGGGGCACTATTCCTCCCACTGACACCAATGATGGGGCACTATTCCTCCCACTGATACCAATGATGGGGCACTATTCCTCCCACTGATACCAATGATGGGGCACTATTCCTCCCACTGATACCAATGATGGGGCACCATTCCTCCCACTGATACCAATGATGGGGCACTATTCCTCCCACTGATACCAACAATGGGGCACTATTCCTCCCACTGATACCAATGATGGGGCACTATTCCTCCCACTGACACCAAAGATGGGTCACTATTCCTCCCACTGACACCAATGAAGGGGCACTATTCCTCCCACTGACACCAATGATGGGGCACTAATCCTCCCACTGATACCAATGATGGGGCACTATTCCTCCCAGTAATACCAATGATGGGGCACTATTCCTCCCACTGACACCAAAGATGGGTCACTATTCCTCCCACTGACACCAATGAAGGGGCACTATTCCTCCCACTGACACCAATGATGGGGCACTAATCCTCCCACTGATACCAATGATGGGGCACTATTCCTCCCACTGATACCAATGATGGGGCACTATTACGTCCACTGATACCAATGATGGGACACTATTCCTCCCACTGACACCAATGATGGGGCACTATTCCTCCCACTGATACCAATGATGGGACACTATTCCTCCCACTGACACCAATGATGGGACACTATTCCTCCCACTGATACCAATGATGAGGCACTATTCCTCCCACTGATACCAATGATGGGGCACTATTCCGTCCACTGATACCAATGATGGGACACTATTCCTCCCACTGACACCATTGATGGGGCACTATTCCTCCCACTGTTACCAATGATGAGGCACTATTCCTCCCACTGACACCAATGATGGAGCACTATTCCTCCCACTGACACCAATGATGGGGCACTATTCCTCCCACTGACACCAATGATGGGGCACTATTCCTCCCACTGACACCAATGATGGGGCACTATTCCTCCCACTGACACCAATGATGGGGCACTATTTCTCCCACTGATACCAATGATGGGGCAATATTCCTCCCACTGACAATAATAATGAGGCACTATTCCTCCCCGTAATACCAAAAAGGGTACACTGTTTAGCCCCACTGACACCAGGACATTTTGTACTCCTGCTGGCCACAGTCCGGCCCCCCTAAAGTTTAAAGGACAGGAAATTGGCCCTTAGTTTAGAGAGTTTGGAGACCCCTGGTATATTGCATAGACCTGGGAGTGAAGCTTCCTGCTGTCAATGGTTCATAAGGAATAAACAAGTGCTGCCACCTGCTGTATCCCCAGCAAATGACGCCATCTTTGGCACATTGGCTTACACAGCCTGAGAATCCAAAACCATGTAAGCAAAGAGGTGGGGATAGCGGCGACATCACTGCCAATGACATTGATCAAATACAGCAATATTTGGTCATTTATGTCACTATCCTTGCTCCTCCCCTTTTTTGCTGAGGATAGTTTGGGGAGCTGTCTTTTGGCTATGAGTATAGTCAGGATAGTTCTTGTGCACTGGGTCCGTTGGGTCCATTGGGTCCGTTGGGTTTCACTTGCAGCAAGATGGGGGGCATCATGATTGACAATGAAATTATGAGTGGAATTTTTTTAGGGATTTTTTTTTTTTTTTTAAAAAGGACCTGTCAAAAATGTTGGGTGTTTTTATTTCCAGGTTACTCTTTTTATTGTGAACGAGTAGGGGTGCTATATGCCCCTTATACACACAGACGGGGAAAAGACAGGTATCTGGAGGTCCCCTTATTTGTTTACAAGGGAGTAGTTTATCGACACACATGATTGTAACTGCTTTTATGTCGGAAAAATCATATTAGAGTTTTGGAGAAGAGCTTGTCGACATATATTAAGTATGAAGTCTTGTAATATGAAGCTTCCTCTTGGATGGCATGTAGTGGATGTTCATGAGGGTGTCTTTCCTCAGATCCAGTTTTTAATCCTTGATTGGATCCACCCTGGCTTACATGGAGGGAACTGGAACAAATGTCTCCTCCAATGCGAACTCTTTAAATTGAATGATATCTGTACCGTCCTGACGTTTGGGGGATATCTGTCCTGTCCTGACATTTGGGGGATATCTGTACTGTCCTGACATTTGGGGGATATCTGTACTGTCCTGACATTTGGGGGATATCTGTCCTGTTCTGACATTTGGGGGATATCTGTCCTGTTCTGACATTTGGGGGATATCTGTACTGTCCTGACATTTGGGGGATATCTGTACTGTCCTGACATTTGGGAGATATCCGTACTGTCCTGACATTTGGGGGATATCTGTACTGTCCTGACATTTGGGGGATATCTGTCCTGTCTTGACATTTGGGGGATATCTGTACTGTCCTGACATTTGGGGGGATATCTGTACTGTCCTGACATTTGGGGGATATCTGTCCTGTCTTGACATTTGGGGGATATCTGTACTGTCCTGACATTTGGGGGGATATCTGTACTGTCCTGACATTTGGGAGATATCCGTACCGTCCTGACATTTGGGGGATATCCGTACCGTCCTGACATTATTAGCTGAAGTGAGTATAGTAGGCGATAATCTGATAGATTGGGGTAGAGAGTTCCAGAGGATGGAGGAGGCTCTGGAGAAGTCCTGGAGAAGAGCATGGGAGGAGGAGCTAGAGAGCAGGAGGTTGTGGGAGGAGCGGAGAGGATGGTTTGGGTGATATTTGGAGACAAGATTGGTGATGTAATTTGGGGCGGAGTTATAAATGGGTTTATACGTTATTGTTAATATTTTGAATTTTATTAGTTGGGCAATGGGAAGCCAGTGGAGGGATTGACAGAGAGGGCTGGAGGACACTGAGTGGAGGTCAGTGGAGGGATTGGCAGAGAGGGGTGGAGGACACTGAGTGGAGGCCAGTGGAGGGATTGGCAGAGAGGGGTGGAGGACACTGAATGGAGGCCAGTGGAGGGATTGGCAGAGAGGGGTGCAGGACACTGAATGGAGGCCAGTGGAGGGATTGGCAGAGAGGGGTGGAGGACACTGAGTGGAGGTCAGTGGAGGGATTGGCAGAGAGGGGTGGAGGACACAGAATGGAGGCCAGTGGAGGGATTGGCAGAGAGGGATGGAGGACATTGAATGGAGGCCAGTAGAGGTATTAGCAGAGAGGGGTGGAGGACACTGAGTGGAGGTCAGTGGAGGGATTGGCAGAGAGGGATGGAGGACACTGAGTGGAGGCCAGTGGAGGGATTGGCAGAGAGGGGTAGAGGACACTGAATGGAGGCCAGTGGAGGGATTGGCAGAGAGGGGTGGAGGACACTGAGTGGAGGTCAGTGGAGGGATTGGCAGAGAGGGATGGAGGACACTGAGTGGAGGTCAGTGGAGGGATTGGCAGAGAGGGATGGAATGGTTAGTAAGGTGGATGAGTCTGGTAGCAGCATTTTTATTCTCTAAAAGGAGCGGTACTGGGAGGTAAGTAGGGGGCGGGGACAAGTGACTCAGAAGGGGGGAGCTCCTGCACCCATTGTTTGAGGAAAAAAAGCCCTGAATATCTGATACATTCCCTTTCTGGGGACCATATATTGGGTGGATGTTTGTATCCGGGAGATGGGAGGGGAGCTTGCTCTGTCCACTCCACGCATCAACCTGGTATTGTAGTACCTCCAGGACTGATGCATGAAAAAAAAAGGAGCTGCCTTGGCTTTTATCCATTTATTCTGTGATCTCTCCCAAGCTGTGTACCGTAAATGGTGAATGGACTTAGGAAGTAATAAGATCCCGGAATGATTTACCATGTCTGATCAAAGGTAACCAAGGTGAATTAATAATTTGGGGATCAGAAGAGTCAGAACTGGAGAAAATTATAGACAGATTATTTGAAGGACATTCATCGAAAGGGAATCACATCAACTGCCTTCGGGGTCCCTTCCAGGTCTGTTTACTTACATTATGCCAACATTGGCCGATTTGTACAATTCCTTTGGTGTTGCAGTAAAGTGACAATCCACACATCAAATTGTTATTTTAATGTAAAAAGGTACTTTTTTTTTCAAGACTTAAAAAATGACTTCAACGCTCCCACCGTTTGACCTATAGCCTAGTCTGCCTTAATAATTTGAGCTTTGGCTACCATGAGCATTGTGGGTAGGTGATGGGTGTACAGTCTGCACCTGCTACCAAGGCTCTGAGGGTGGCCAACCATGCAGCTGCTCCGGTTATCGGCTGGCATGCGTTCCAGAGCGAAGCCGTCCATTTTGGACTTTTTTTCTTTTGGCCAGCAAAGTGGCAGTTTTTGTATCTCTTTGTGCTTTGCCATGGTTTGGTCCCTGCATACGTGTCAGTCCTACTTAGCCACGCCCCAACACTTCAAGGTTTGTACTGCTATGTTAGGGTCACGCACACATTTAATTATGTATTATTATTATTTTGTAGATTTTGTTTAAAGATTTTATGAATTTGAATGGCATTGGATGTGACTGAGGTAGTATTTGCATTGCACTGCATTTGTTTTTCTGCAAATAATGTGGGTTCTATGATGTGAGATTTGTACTTGTGTATAGAATTTGAGGTGAAGATTCATGTTCTGTTATACCCACCCACAGATGGGAGGAGCCCCCTTTTTGGGGCATCATGTGATCCTTCCAACTACTATATAAAGATCAGTTATGTATTGCCCAAAACTGGCTCTGAGGAAGAGAGGATCCCGCCTCGAAACACGCCAGCATTTTGGAAAGTCGGCTCCTGCATGGAACTTGTCTAGTAGACCAGGCTGTTTGGAGCACATTTTGGACTTTGATGTGCCTTATTGATGATGTCATTTGTGAGTATACAGCCATACTTTTTACAATAATAAAGATATCGGGGCTCTTGACATGATGTATGAGGGTGGGTGTCACGTACTTTAGATAGTGAGCCTGACGTGAAGAGGCAGGCCTCCCGTACAGTTCCGGCTTGAGGGCCACTGATGGTGGGACAGTAGCCACAGGAACACGGCGAGGTATGAGTGCCTGTGATTAGTCCAGTTGTACGTGCGTGAGTGGAAGTCCAGAAGCAGGACAGGTGGAAGGTGGACAGCTTGCCACGGATTTTGCTCGATGACAGGTCATAGATTACAGCAGGGAGCAGAATCCAGATGCGGAATTGCCGGACTGATGGACTGTAGCCAACAGGATGGAAGATGCAAGGTCAGACGAGCCGGGTCGGTAACAGTTGGGCAGATCAAGCGCAGATGGCAGAGAAGTCAGGTCCCAGGCCAAGTCAGCAGCAGAGGCACAATTGGACAAGATCAGGAGGCAGAAGAGTAGTCCAAGACAAGCCGGGGTGGCGGGCCGGGTAGCAGACAAGCGAAGAGCAGGAACAAGCCGGGGTCGGGGCGGGTAGCCGACAAGCGAAGATCAGGAACAAGCCGGGGTCGGGGTGTATAGCAGACGAGCGAAGATCAGGAACAAGCCAGGGTCGGGGTGGGTAGCAGATGAGCGAAGATCAGGAACAAGCAGGGGTCGGGGTGGGTAGCAGACGAGCGAAGATCAGGAACAAGCCAGGGTCGGGGTGGGTAGCAGATGAGCGAAGATCAGGAACAAGCCTGGGTCGGGGCGGGTAGCAGACAAGCGAAGATCAGTAACAAGCCGGGGTAGGGGCGGGTAGCAGACAAGCGAAGATCAGGAACAAGCCGGGGTCGGGGCGGGTAGCAGACAAGCGAAGATCAGGAACAAGCCGGGGTCGGGGCGGGTAGCAGACAAGCGAAGATCAGGAACAAGCAGGGGTCGGGGTGGGTAGCAGACGAGCGAAGATCAGGAACAAGCCAGGGTCGGGGTGGGTAGCAGATGAGCGAAGATCAGGAACAAGCCAGGGTCGGGTGGGTAGCAGATGAGCGAAGATCAGGAACAAGCCGGGGTCGGGGCGGGTAGCAGACAAGCGAAGATCAGGAACAAGCTGGGGTCGGGACGGGTAGCAGACAAGCGAAGATCAGTAACAAGCCGGGGTAGGGGCGGGTAGCAGACAAGCAAAGATCAGGAACAAGCCGGGGTCGGGGCGGGTAGCAGACAAGCGAAGATCAGGAACAAGCCGGGGTCGGGGCGGGTAGCAGACAAGCGAAGATCAGGAACAAGCAGGGGTCGGGGTGGGTAGCAGACGAGCGAAGATCAGGAACAAGCCAGGGTCGGGGTGGGTAGCAGATGAGCGAAGATCAGGAACAAGCCAGGGTCGGGGTGGGTAGCAGATGAGCGAAGATCAGGAACAAGCCGGGGTCGGGGCGGGTAGCAGACAAGCGAAGATCAGGAACAAGCTGGGGTCGGGACGGGTAGCAGACAAGCGAAGATCAGTAACAAGCCGGGGTAGGGGCGGGTAGCAGACAAGCAAAGATCAGAAACAAGCCGGGGTCGGGGCGGGTAGCAGACAAGCGAAGATCAGGAACAAGCCGGGGTCGGGGCGGGTAGCAGACAAGCGAAGATCAGGAACAAGCCGGGGTCGGGGCGGGTAGCAGACAAGCGAAGATCAGGAACAAGCCGGGGTCGGGGCGGGTAGCAGACAAGCGAAGATCAGGAACAAGCCGGGGTCGGGGCGGGTAGCAGACAAGCGAAGATCAGGAGCAAGCCGGGGTCGGGGCAGGTAGCAGACAAACGAAGATCAGGAGCAAGCCAGGGTTGGGGCAGGTAGCAGACAAGCGAAGATCAGGAACAAGCCGGGTAATATCAGAGGTCGGGCACAAGGATGAGGAACACTCAGAAGCTGCAGAACAAACAGCAATGAGGCAAGACTGCAGCCAGTTTAAATGGCCCTTTTGGTGCCAGCATTGGTGACAGGTGCGCTACTGGATGTACGAGTGCGCATGCGCGCCTTTGCCAAAATCCAATCACATCTGTGTGACCTGTTATTGTTCTGCGTATGCGCATACCTATGTGCAGCGAATCCTCACTGGCACTATGGACAAGCCTTTCCTAACAGTGGGGGTGCTCTGGACATCTAGCCTTAGAGATACAACCAGCCCTTTGTGGGCAATGCTAATGCTAATGTGGCCCATAATGGAACTGAGCTTGACACCCCTGGGTTAGGCAAAGAGAGAGGTGGTGTTTGACCCCCCGCCTGCCGGGCACTTCTACCCCCTTCCTGCCCAGGCCAGTTTTCAGCGCTGTCGCACTTTGAATGACAATTGCGCAGTCATGCAACATTGTAACCATATGAAATTTTTATCAATTTTTTCTCACAAATAGTGCTTTCTTTTGGTGATATTTACTTGTTTTTATTTTTTTGGGGTTTTTTTTGCGCTATAAACGAAAAAAGGGCAGAAAATGTGGGAAAAAAACGTTCTTTGTTTCTATTATAAAATTTTGTAAACGGGAACTTTTCTCCTTCATTGATGTGCATTGATGAGGCTGCACTGATAGGTGGCACTGATGATGGGTACTGATAATAGGTACTGAATGGCGCAACTGGGCACTGACTGGCGGCAATGATGGGCACAGGTGGGTTGCACTGCTGGGCACAAGTGGGTGGCACTGGTGGGTGGCACTGTTGGGCACAAATCAGGGCACTGAGCCAATGAGGGGGCACTTTTCCTCCCACTGACACCAATAATGGGGCACTATTCTTCCCACTGATACCAATGATGGGGCACTATTCCTCCCACTGACATCAATGATGGGGCACTATTCCTCCCACTGACACCAATGATGGGGCACTATTCCTCCCACTGACACCAATGATGTGGCACTATTCCTCCCACTGACACCAATGATGGGGCACTATTCCTCCCACTGACACCAATGATGCGGCACTATTCCTCCCACTGACACCAATGATGCGGCACTATTCCTCCCACTGACGCCAATGATGGGGCACTATTCCTCCCACTGACCCCAATGTTGGGGCACTATTCCTCCCACTGACGCCAATGATGGGGCACTATTCCTCCCACTGACGCCAATGATGGGACACTATTCCTCCCACTGACGCCAATGATGGGGCACTATTCCTCCCACTGACGCCAATGATGGGGCACTATTCCTCCCACTGACACCAATGATGAGGCACTATTCCTCCCACTGACACCAATGATGGGGCACTATTCCTCCCACTGACACCAATGACGGGGCACTATTCCTCCCACTGACACCAATGATGAGGCACTATTCCTCCCACTGACACCAATGATGGGGCACTATTCCTTCCACTGACACCAATGTATCTAGCATAACTATATTACAATAGTACAAAGAACTTACAAAACAGGCTATTTTTATTTGCACTTTAAATTTTGGGATTGATGTGGATGTACATCATGGTAATTTCTTCTATAGTGTGGCACTACCCTCGTAAGGGCCACTGTCTTTGTTTGGGTCCCCCTGTGCTCTGCACAGCCAAGCAGCTCACATTTTCCACACTTGCACCTTGAGAGTCAGTAAACAATCTTTGAGCTGGTTTTTAGTTGTTTTTATTAAGGGGTTAACAATTTGGATGGGGTCTAGGGGTATATGGGATGCCCAAGAAACTGTAACACTGGAGGACAAACTTCTTAGCAACTTTGTGCAAATAAAAATAGCAACAGTCTCTGTTAAGGAATGCTATAGTCATATTTGATGTACCTCTTCAGACCCCGTATGAATCCTCCTCTCTAACCAGCTGTACCTAGGGTATCCCTGAGCAAGGGGGTCTCAAGAGCTTGCAGTTAAGCAGTCCCAGATGAAGACTAGTTGGGTATTGCACCTGACTGCCCTCTCCCCTTATCTGGCCATGGGGGTGTAGGAGTACTTACTCTGTCCTTTCCTGTTTTCTTGGTGGGTTGGTGGTTGCCTTCAGGCCTTATGCTGGGCTGGTCTCTTCCCTGCTACACAGGTTGTCCTCCCAAGGAGATGTTGGGACAGAGGGGATCCTGCTTTCCAGCAACCTGCCTGTAGGTAGGCTACCTTCCCTGAGGCCCCCTCCCAGTCTCCTCACTCCAACCTTCCTCTCAGTCCATCTTCCACCCGACATGGACCACTATTCCCCAGGCTCTGTGATATTTCGAGGGCTGCCCTGGCCAGCATGCCCAGGCTCCTTGCCAAGGTTCCTCAAACATGCAGATCTGGGCCTCCTCCCCTCTTTCAGAAAGTTCTGGAAGGGTTGGAGAGTTCCAGAAGCCCTGACCTGTAGAGCCGTCCAGCCTGTCCCGAGATGAACTTTCTACCTCACTCCCAGGCTGCTACTCATCCTCTGTCTAAAAAAAGAATAAAACAAACAGTCTATCTAGATAACCTAGTATCTAGTATAACTATATTACAATAGTGCAAAGAACTTACAAAACAGGCTATTTTTATTTGCACTTTACATTTTTTTGTGAATCAAATGAGTACCTTACTAGTTCATGTGGGGGGAAATCCGGATGCCCCCTTATTGTTAATGGGGGCTCCCAAATTTTGAAAAGCCCCTGCCTGCAGTCCCCCACAACCACCAGGCCAGGGCTCTGGGAAAAAGGCCCTTGTCCTCAACACGGGGAAAAAGTGCTTTGCCAGATAAGTCTCCAACATTGAGGGCATGTGACCAGGGGCGGACTGACAACTCATGGGGCCCCCGGGCAATAGGGATCATGGGGCCCCTGTGTCCTTGCCCAAACTCAAAAAAGCCTATGAAAAAGGTACCATGGGGGCCCCCTACTGACCCCGAGGGCCCGAGTTTCCAAATGGTCAGTCCGCCCCTGCATGTGACCTAGTATGGTTCAGGAGGGGGGGGGGGGGGGGCAGACACCAGTCTCCTCCTTTTCCTGGCTGTCCAGGATGTATGCTCAGATTAAAAGTCTAGAATGGATTTTAGAGGAAACCTCTTTTTTGAGTGGCATCCCGCTTAAAATTCATATCAGACCTAATAGGCCTGGTAGGAGTTATGGGGAACCCCAAGTCTTCTTTTTTTTTTTTTTTTTGTGTGTGTGGAGGTCTACCATTAACATCTATATCAGACTCTTCTGCAGGATTTTTTTTCCATCAAGGCAGTGCCCAGCCTCCGATGCCATTTGTTTGATAACACCCTGCTTATTATTCCAGAAAATGTTCAGAATTTTTTTTTTTCTAACATGCAGCTCATCACTAATGCTGACCTATACAGGGATATAGAAAACCCTGTTTTGGCATGCATGTTGTACCAACATCCCACATATGGGAAAAAAAGTACAAAAATGTAAATATACAATATGGACAAGGCATTTCACAGAAAACTACCAAAATTGACAGCAGTAAAAGAATATTGAAAGTATGGAACCGCAAGCATGAAAAAAATCTAATTTATTTCAAAGCTGAACTTCGTTTTTTTTAAATTATTATTTTTTTTAAATTTTACCTGCATGTGTTCCCTTGGTGATTTATCTCCATAAAAACCTTTATCACAGCTCCTATTCTATCAGTCAAAAAGCACCTAATGTGGAGTGATGAGAAAAGGTATTTAGAATTTTATATTTACTAAAATAGTTGCATTTCCATGTTCTGTGTACTGTGGGCGACCAGATATAGTGAATGCGGGGTCCGGGGAGACCGGATATAGTGAATGCGGGGGCCGGGGAGACCGGATATAGTGAATGCGGGGTCCGGGGAGACCGGATATAGTGAATGCGGGGTCTGGGGAGACCGGATATAGTGAATGCGGGGTCCGGGGAGAGCGGATATAGTGAATGTGGGGTCCGGGGAGAGCGGATATAGTGTATGCGGGGTCCGGGGAGAGCGGATATAGTGTATGCGGGGTCCGGGGAGAGCGGATATAGTGAATGCGGGGTCCAGGGAGAGCGGATATAGTGAATGCGGGGTCCAGGGAGAGCGGATATAGTGAATGCGGGGTCCGGGGAGAGCGGATATAGTGAATGCGGGGTCCGGAGAGAGCGGATATAGTGAATGCGGGGTCCGGAGAGAGCGGATATAGTGAATGCGGGGTCCGGAGAGAGCGGATATAGTGAATGCGGGGTCCGGGGAGAGCGGATTTAGTGAATGCGGGGTCCGGGGAGAGCGGATTTAGTGAATGCGGGGTCCGGGGAGACCGGATATAGTGAATGCGGGGTCCGGGGAGAGCGGATATAGTGAATGCGGGGTCCGGGGAGAGCGGATATAGTGAATAGTGAATGCAGGGTCTGGGGAGAGCGGATATAGTGTATGCGGGGTCCGGTGAGAGCGGATATAGTGTATGCGGGGTCTGGGGAGAGCGGATATAGTGTATGCGGGGTCCGGGGAGAGCGGATATAGTGAATGCGGGGTCCGGGGAGAGCGGATATAGTGAATGCGGGGTCCGGGGAGAGCGGATATAGTGAATGCGGGGTCTGGGGAGAGCGGATATAGTGAATGCGGGGTCCGGAGAGAGCGGATATAGTGAATGCGGGGTCCGGAGAGAGCGGATATAGTGAATGCGGGGTCCGGAGAGAGCGGATATAGTGAATGCGGGGTCCGGAGAGAGCGGATATAGTGAATGCGGGGTCCGGGGAGAGCGGATATAGTGAATGCGGGGTCCGGGAGAGCGGATATAGTGAATGCGGGGTCCGGGGAGAGCGGATATAGTGAATGCGGGGTCCGGGGAGAGCGGATATAGTGAATGCGGGGTCCGGGGAGAGCGGATATAGTGAATGCGGGGTCCGGGGAGAGCGGGTATAGTGAATGCGGGGTCTGGGGAGAGAGGATATAGTGAATGCGGGGTCCGGGGAGAGAGGATATAGTGAATGCGGGGTCTGGGGAGAGAGGATATAGTGAATGCGGGGTCCGGAGAGAGCGGATATAGTGAATGCGGGGTCCGGGGAGAGCGGATATAGTGAATGCGGGGTCCGGGGAGAGCGGATATAGTGAATGCGGGGTCCGGGGAGAGCGGGTATAGTGAATGCGGGGTCTGGGGAGAGAGGATATAGTGAATGCGGGGTCCGGAGAGAGCGGATATAGTGAATGCGGGGTCCGGAGAGAGCGGGTATAGTGAATGCGGGGTCTGGGGAGAGCGGGTATAGTGAATGCGGGGTCTGGGGAGAGAGGATATAGTGAATGCGGGGTCTGGGGAGAGAGGATATAGTGAATGCGGGGTCCGGGGAGAGCGGATATAGTGAATGCGGGGTCCGGGAGAGCGGATATTGTGAATGCGGGGTCCGGGGAGAGCGGATATAGTGAATGCGGGGTCCGGGGAGAGCGGGTATAGTGAATGCGGGGTCTGGGGAGAGAGGATATAGTGAATGCGGGGTCCGGGGAGAGAGGATATAGTGAATGCGGGGTCTGGGGAGAGAGGATATAGTGAATGCGGGGTCCGGAGAGAGCGGATATAGTGAATGCGGGGTGCGGGGAGAGGGATATAGTGAATGCGGGGTCCGGGGAGAGCGGGTATAGTGAATGCGGGGTCTGGGGAGAGAGGATATAGTGAATGCGGGGTCCGGGGAGAGAGGATATAGTGAATGCGGGGTCTGGGGAGAGAGGATATAGTGAATGCGGGGTCCGGAGAGAGCGGATATAGTGAATGCGGGGTCTGGGGAGAGCGGGTATAGTGAATGCGGGGTCTGGGGAGAGAGGATATAGTGAATGCGGGGTCTGGGGAGAGAGGATATAGTGAATGCAGGGTCTGGGGAGAGAGGATATAGTGAATGCGGGGTCTGGGGAGAGCGGATATAGTGAATGCGGGGTCTGGGGAGAGAGGATATAGTGAATGCGGGGTCTGGGGAGAGCGGATATAGTGAATGCGGGGTCTGGGGAGAGCGGATATAGTGAATGCGGGGTCTGGGGAGAGCGGATATAGTGAATGCAGGGTCTGGGGAGAGAGGATATAGTGAATGCGGGGTCTGGGGAGAGAGGATATAGTGAATGCGGGGTCCGGAGAGAGCGGATATAGTGAATGCGGGGTCTGGGGAGAGCGGGTATAGTGAATGCGGGGTCCGGGGAGAGCGGATATAGTGAATGTGGGGTCTGGGGAGAGCGGATATAGTGAATGCGGGGTCTGGGGAGAGGGGATATAGTGAATGTGGGGTCTGGGGAGAGCGGATATAGTGAATGCGGGGTCTGGGGAGAGGGGATATTGTTCAGCCACTTATAATAAAGCTAATAAAACAAAAATTCCTAAAGCGATTCTAAAGGCATTTTTTTAATAACACACACGTCATGGTTACCTGCTGTGTGTAATGGTATTGCACAGAACAGCTCAAATCCTTCTCTTCTCAGGTCCCCCACAGGCGCTCCTGGCTCCTCCCTTCTTTCGGGTGCCCCTACAGGAAGCTCCCTGTATCCATTCACACACAAAGTCGGGGCTCAACCCCGCCCCCTCTCTCTTCTCATTGGCTCACTGGCTGCGATTGACAGCAGTGGGAGCCAATGGCTCCCACTTCTGTCTCAGCCATTGAGGAGAGGGAGTCCCGGGATAGCCGAGACTCCGGTGCACGTCGCTGGAACGTGAGGGGGCTTAGGTGAGTATTAGGGGGCTGGGGGGGTGCACAGAGAAAATAATTTACTTTCATGCATAGAATATATGAA
Source organism: Staurois parvus (assembly GCF_062004578.1). Taxonomy (NCBI): domain Eukaryota; kingdom Metazoa; phylum Chordata; class Amphibia; order Anura; family Ranidae; genus Staurois; species Staurois parvus. The sequence goes on along the minus strand of NW_028320020.1, from coordinate 37,003 downwards.
GGTAAAAAACCTTGAGCCTGTATAAAACCACTTTAATATACTAAAACGTGATGTTTTTATCTTTTTTTTTTTTTTTTTTTAAGGGGGAGGTAATAACATGACAGATTACTGCATCCGTCTCTACAAAGACTCAGATTACGATACGGTGAGAGACATCTTTGCCCGTGGGATTACAGAACACTACCCTGTGGCCCTTCGTCACACCTTTAGCCTTCCCCGAGTTTGGATCCTCATTGCCGTTGTGTTCCTGCTTGTCCTGGTGACGTCAGGCTCTTCTATAGTCTCATTTATCGCGGCCACCATTGTCATTCTTGCCTTGCTGCTCATCAACCTGAACATTTTCTTTTCCTATGTCAGGAGAAGCCTGGCCACTGATATGTTGGACATCAAGAAAAACTATCTTCAGCGGGATGGTTGCTGTTTTTGGGTGGCAGAATCAGCAGGAAAAATTGTGGGCACAGTGGCAGCTGCCCCGTTTCCTCATCCTGGTGGACAAAACCAACTGGAGCTCAAAAGGCTGTCAGTTCCCAAGAAACACAGGGGCAAAGGCATCGGCAAGGCTTTGTGTCAGACAGTCATTGACTTTGCACAGACGTCTGGATACCAGGCCATCGTTCTAGACACCTCAGTGTTGCAGAAGGATTCTGTGCACCTGTACAAGAGGGTAGGCTTCAGGGTAACGGCCACCTATCACCCAACATTCTTCACCAAATGTATAGACTTCATTGACCTTATTTTCCAGTATGATGTATTAAAACAGCAATGATAGACCTGTGATTTCATCACCTCCGTTTCCTACACCTCGAGCACAGCCATGGCTTTTCGTGATCCAAGTCCCTTCTGAAGTTTATTTATCTTACTTCTTTCTTTCCATTTGTCTGAAATCCACCAGAACCAAAATTTATGGTAGATGCTCGAGAGAAACTGTTATGCAGGTTCCGTACTTTAACAAAGTTGCCCACAGATAGCCGTGGTCAACCTTGTCGAAGGCTTTAGCTTGGTCTAAACTCACAACACACTTCCCTCATCCAAGAACCTTAAACTTTTTTTTCCCCACTTGCCTATGGTGCTCCAAAATTTAAACTTTCCAGCATCTATCATCTTTCTTTCCATTTGTCTGAAATCCACCAGAACAAAAATTTATGGTAGATGCTGGAGAGAAACTGTTATGCAGGTTCCGTACTTTAACAAAGTCGCCCACAGATAGCCATGGTTAACCCTGTCGAAGGTTTTAGCTTGGTCTAAACTCACAACATACTTCCCTCACCTAAGAACCATACACTTTTTTTTCCCCACTTGCCTATGGTGCTCCAAAATTTAAACTTTCCAGCAGGGGCGGATTGACAACTCATGGGGCCCCCGGGCAATAGGGGATCATTGGGCCCTTTTGTCCTCATCCACACTCAAATAACACCCCAAAAAGCCTATGAAAGGTACTAGGGGCATCTTGTGTGGCCCCCTAATGACCCTGGGCCCTCTGGCAGTGCCTGAGTACCCTAATGGGCAGTCCACCCCTGCTTTCCAGCATCTACCATCCTTCTTTCCATTTATATGAAATCCACCAGAACCAAAATTTATGGTAGATGCTGGAGAGAAACTGTTATGCAGGTTCCGTACTTTAACAAAGTCACCCACAGATAGCCATGGTCAACCCTGTCGAAGACTTTAGCTTGGTCTAAACTCACAACATACTTCCCTCACCCAAGAACCTTACACTTTTTTTCCCCCACTTGCCTATGGTGCTCCAAAATGTAAACTTTCCAGCATCTACCATCCTTCTTTCCATTTGTCTGAAATCCACCAGAACCAAAATTTATGGTAGATGCTGGAGAGAAACTGTTATACAGGTACCGTACTTCAACAGGGTTGACCATGGCTATCTGTGAGCGACTTTGTTAAAGTATGAAACACGCATAACCGTTTCTCTCCAGCATCTACCATAAATTTTGGTTCTGGTGGACTTCAGACAAATGGAAAGAAAGATGGTAGATGTTGGAAAGTTAAAATTGTGGAGCACCATAGGCAAGTGGGGAAAAAAAGTATAAGGTTCTTGGGTGAGGGAAGTATGTTGTGAGTTTAGACCAGCAATGGGCAAACTACGGCCCGCGGGACCTTTTAATCCGGCCCGCGGAGCTAGGCTCCCGCTAGGCTCCTCTCACAGTCTGCCCTGAAGACCTGTGTAGCATGAAAATCTGTCTCCTATGAGGATCTGTCCCCCTTGACGTATCTGCGCATGTGCCGAAGATCGCCGATCGGCTGCTAATGCTTGAAACTGGCACATGCGCAGATACGTCGAGGGGGACAGATCCTCATAGGAGACAGATTTTCATGCTACACCGGAACGGCGCGGGATTCACGGTGAGAGGAACGCGCAGAGCAAAGGTAAGTGAATTGACACAGGGGGGACTTGGGGACTTAATATGGGGGATGTATTACTATATGGGGGATGTATTACTATAGGGGGGATGAATTACTATAGGGGGGATGAATTACTATATGGGGGATTAATTACTATGCTTACTATGGGGGAATATTACTATACTTACTATGGATGACACATACACATCATTCATCTACTCTTGGTCTGGCCCCCGGGTCCAATATATGAACCCATTGCGGCCCTCAAGTCAAAAAGTTTGCCCACCCCTGGTTTAGACCAAGCTAAAGCCTTCGACAGGGTTGACCATTGCTATCTGTGGGTAACTTTGATAAAGGCTTTAGCTTGGTCTAAACTCACAACATACTTCCCGCACCCAAGAACCTTACACTTTTTTCACCCACTTGCCAATTGTCCTCCAAAATTGTAATTTTCCAGCATCTACAAGAATTTGAACAGTTTATTTCTGGAAGCCGGGTGGTGATATCCGTGCAAACCTACTAGGACAATGGGGTATGCCAAGGATGGAGAGGTGCACGATGGAAAAGTTATTTTTGTTTTGTTTCAAATTTGTTCTTCAAATTAAAAGTGATATTAAAGGCAATTTAAAAAAAATAACAAACCTGTCTATACTTACCTACTTTGTGCAGTGGTTTTGCACAGGGCAGCCCTGATCCTCCTTTTCTTGCGTCTCCTGTTGTTGCTCCTGGCCCCTCCCTCCTGCCAAGTGCCCCCAGAGCAAGCAGCTTGCTATGGGGGCTCCCATAGAGCCGTGGCTCCGTCCCGACACACATTGAGCCGTGGCTCAGCCCTGCCCCCTCTATTCCCTCATTGGCTCACTAGCTGTGATTACTGCTGTCTCAGCCAATGAGGAGGGGGAGTCTCTGGAGAGCCAAGGCTCTTGTGCACATAGCTGGATCGGTGATGGGTATTAGGTATTTGAGGGGGCTGCTGCACACAGAAGGTTTTTCTACCTTCTTGCATAGAATGCAAATAAACTTTACCTCCGGTTCACATCTATGCGGGTGGTGCCGCTCCGGATCCACATGAAAATCTGTGCAGCCGCACCACCCGCACAGAGAATTGCGGACCATTAGTTCTAACGGCATGCCACCCGCACTGGGAAACGCAACCGTACTGGGAACCCCGGCTGCGTTTTCGGAAGAAGTGCAGGACTTCTTTCCCTGCGTTTCCCAGGCACGGGAGTCCATTCAAATGAATGGGCTCTCGTGCCCGTGCAAAACACGAACCGCACGGCTGCGGAGATGTGAACCAGGGGGGTCACAACCACGTTAATCATTTTGTTTAGTCATATTCGTTATGTTAGAGCGATTTGTACACATGTGCGTTTCGTTCTGATTAGTTCTTCGGACAAAAATTTCATTTTCAGAGGTTCAGATGTATACAAATATCCAAATGGACATAGTAACATGTCAAGGAATCCGAAAAAAGTTACAACAAAATAAAAGAAAATGCATTTGTTTCATTCTGATGACGTCAAATGATCCCATAGTAGTTCAGGCCTATGGAGAAATTAATTCAATTTCAAATTTGTTTGATAAATCGGAAAATAAATTGATCCAAATTTTAAGTTGATATTGTCCAATCGGCTCATTCCATTTCTTTTGGTGGGTTGGACTACCATCCAAAAATATCTAATCCTTCCAATTCAAATCCATGTTAATAAAAAATAAAAGACAAAATGGATCCAAATCAGTTTGTTTCATTTGTTATGTCGTTATGTTATTTCGGATGCCTCAAACATTAACAAAAAGCCCATCATCCGAATGAAACAAATTAATATGAAGAAATTTGTTGTTTTGTTATCGTTTATTTCGGATTAGTTGAAATTCATACCATTGTGATTCGGAGATTTGGAAACCTCTCCAATCAACTCATTCCATTTATGTAGGTGGGTTGGACTAATCCTTCCAATTTGATTCCATGTTAATGAAAAATAAAAAACAAAATGGGTCAAAATCAATTGGTTTCATTTGTTATGTTATGTTATTTCGGATGCTTTGAACATTAACAAAAAGCCCAAACTGTTGCATCACGTCATCCGAATTGTCATGTTTCATATGACTGTCATATGCCTTTTAGGTGTTCTTTGTATTTTGTTTCTGCTCCTCCCTTTCTTCTGGTTTAGTTCATGCTGTATAGATAGCCCTCCCCCTTTCACAGGAATGTATTGCAGCAAGCCTCATGGCATGAAGCAGATCACATTATGATCTTTTGACCTATCAAATTTTCATTGTTGTAAGATTCTCTCAGTTTATGGAATAAACTTTACAAGATATCATCTCGATTGAGTCACTGACTGTGTTATTCAACTAAGATTGGAGTTATCGCTATCTCATCCCAACTGTAAGTTACAGAGATCACACTATCAATGCTTAGATTGGAGAGACAGAACACGAATGAAACAAATTAATATGAAGAAATTTGTTGTTTTGTTATCATTTATTTTGGATTTGTTGAAATTCATACCATTGTGATTCGGAGATTTGGAAACCTCTCCAATCAACTCATCCCATTTCTCTAGGTGGGTTGGACTGGCATCCAAAAATATCTATTCCTTCCAATTCGAATCCATGCTAATGAAAAATAAAAAACAAAATGGATCCAAATCAATTGCTATGTCGCTATGCTATTTCGGATGCTTCAGGCATCATGTCATCTGAATGAAACAAATTAATATGAAGTTTTGTTACAATATATTTTGGATTAGTTGAAAATCATACCATTGTGATTCGGAGATTTGGAAACATCTGAATCTCAGAATTATGAAAATTTAGTCTGAATCTCGACTCGAAACGAATCACATATTGCCCACCATCGTTTGCTCATATTTTCTTTTCTTTTTCACATTATTCCTGACAGCTGTGGCTCCTAAAAAGTGTATCAAAAGCTTTTTTTTTTATTAAATAGTTTTGGATAGGGTAGTGAGGGGTTGGACACTATGGGGGGGGGGGGGTTTCCTAAAACTGGTCCACACAGAATCTGGATCAGGTGTGCGTAGTAACCAATCAGATCCTAAAGCTGGCCATACATTATGAAATGTTCTGTCCAATTTCCTTTAGATTTACCTTCAACTATGTAGTGTAAGGGCTGCTTAATTGGATACAATTGAAAGTGTTGTTTAGGTTTGACCTTATATTATATGGTTTTTGGTAAATCTAAAGAAAAAATCTCAAGAAAATTGTACATTTTACAATTTTCTTGAGATTTTTTTTAGCCCAGGGATACCCTCAGTTTAGCTGGGTGAAGAGGAGGATTCATCGGTGGTCTGAGGAAGTACGCCAAGGGAACATCCGTGCTCCTTAAAGACACAGTACTATTTTTCTGATCCACATTTTGTACTGTTTATGTTGCTAACAAGTTTGTCCTCAGGTTTTACAGTACCCAGGCATCCCATATACCCCTAGACCCCATTACCACTTGAACATAAGGTATACAGTCAGGTCCATAAATATTGGGACATGGACACAATTCTAACATTTTTGGCTCTATACACCACCACAATGGATTTGAAATAAAACGAACAAGATGTGCTTTAACTGCAGACTGTCAGCTTTAATTTGAGGGTATTTACGTCCAAATCAGGTGAACGGTGTAGGAATTACAACAGTTTGCATATGTGCCTCCCACTTGTTAAGGGACCAAAAGTAATGGGACAGAATTATAAATCAAACGTTCACTTTTTAATACTTGGTTGCAAATCCTTTGCAGTCAATTACAGCCTGAAGTGTGGAACGCATAGACATCACCAGACGCTGGGTTTCATCCCTGGTGATGCTCTGCCAGGCCTCTACTGCAACTGTCTTCAGTTCCTGCTTGTTCTTGGGGCATTTTCCCTTCAGTTTTGTCTTCAGCAAGTGAAATGCATGCTCAATCGGATTCAAGTCAGGTGATTGACTTGGCCATTGCAGAACATTCCACTTCTTTCCCTTAAAAAACTCTTTGGTTGCTTTTGCAGTCTGCTTTGGGTCATTGTCCATCTGCACTGTGAAGCGTCCAATGAGTTGTGAAGCATTTGGCTGAATATGAGCAGATAATATTCCCGAAACACTTCACAATTCATCCGGCTGCTTCTGTCAGCAGTCACATCATCAATAAATACAAGAGAACCACTTTCATTGGCAGCCATACATGCCCACGCCATGACACTACCACCACCATGCTTCACTGATGAGGTGGTATGCTTAGGATCATGAGCAGTTCCTTCTCCATACTCTTCTCTTCCCATCACTCTGGTACAAGTTGATGTCGGTCTCATCTGTCCATAGGATGTTGTTCCAGAACTGTGAAGGCTTTTTTACATGTCTCCTAGATTGTAAGCTCGAAAGAGCAGGGCCCTCAATCCCCTCATGTTTTGCATTGTATTGGTATTGTTCTGTCACATGTTCTGTTCCCCTCTGTAATGTACAGCGCTGAGCGAACTATTGGCGCTTTATAAGTACTGTATAATAATAATAATGTCGTTTGGCAAACTCTAATCTGGCCTTCCTGTGTTTGAGGCTCACCAATGGTTTCCATCTTGTGGTGAACCCTCTGTATTCACTCTGGTGAAGTCTTCTCTTGATTGGTGACTTTGACACACATACACCGACCTCCTGGAGAGTGTTCTTGATCTGGCCAACTGTTGTGAAGGGTGTTTTCTTCACCAGGGGAAGAATTCTTCGTTCATCCACCACAGTTGTTTTCCGTGGTCTTCCGGGTCTTTTGGTGTTGCTGAGCTCACCGGTGCGTTCCTTCTTTTTAAGAATGTTCCAAACAGTTGTTTTGGCCACGCCTAATGTTTTTGCTATCTCTCTGATGGGTTTGTTTTGTTTTTTTAAGCCTAATGATGGCTTCACTGATAGTGACAGCTCTTTGGATCTCATCTTGAGAGTTGACAGCAACAGATTCCAAATGCAAATAGCACACTTGAAATGAACTCTGGACCTTTTATCTGCTCATTGTAATTGGGATAATGAGGGAATAACACACACCTGGCCATGGAACAGCTGAGAAGCCAATTGTTCCATTACGTTTGGTCCCTTAACAAGTGGGAGGCACATATGCAAACTGTTGTAATTCCTACACCGTTCACCTGATTTGGATGTAAAATAAAGCTGACAGTCTGCAGTTAAAGCACAACTTTTTTGTTTCATTTCAAATCCATTGTGGTGGTGTATAGATCCAAAAATGTTAGAATTGTGTCGATGTCCCAATATTTATGGACCTGACCGTACATGGGGACTCGAGAATTAACTGTAGATCAATTCTGCAAGTGTACATGCTGCACAAGGTTGAGTATTCCCACAGCAGCCTTGTCCCACGGCATTGAAGGAACATCATTAAAGCAAAATGTACCCCATATATAGGAGAGGGACCCTGTCTCAGGTGCCTAGAGTAAGCCAAAAGACCCTATCCTAGGTAGGCCTCTCTTGTGATCCAGACTTGACACCCAATGAGTTAATTGGGAAACATGGAGGACGTGGAAACCACCCATCCGTCCTAACCTTAAAAGGTCCAAAGGCCAACCTGAAGAAGGATAACTGCTACTACAAAGAGTCCTCTGTTAAAGTTGTACTAGTCCAGACGTATACCAAGGCTTAGCCTGTCCCAGTAATCTCACAAAGACACTATCTGCCTGGGTATTTGGTGAGGAGAATGAGAAGCTGTTGAGTGCCTGGCCACCAGCATGGAAAAAAATGCTTAATACTCCTAAAAGCTTTTTTCTAGCTTTTATTTTTCCCCCCGTATATGTACTGTAAAAACGCTAATAAAACGCTATTACCAGCATTTTGTTTTAGCTTATAAAAACACTAGTGTGCATGGAGCCTAAGAGGGGCTGAGGAGGGAGCTGCACACTGAAGTTTTTTACCTGTAAAAAAAAACCCTTCAGCCTTTAGAACCACTTTAATTCATTTTTATTATTAAAAGAAAACTCCCCCATCCATCCATCCATCCATGTCTCCCATGCTTTATTTTGGGGAAATCACTTCGAAAAACACCTCCCCTAGCATCTCTGACAGAGGCCACCTTGAGTAAGGGCAGATGATTAATGTAGCCTTTTATTTCCTGGAATACATCTGCCCTTAGCTCAGGCATGCAAGTAGGAGGGTGTGCTTATCTGAGAAAACCCCTCATCCCCTCCTGAAGACTCCTGGGACATATGACATAATTTGCCTAGGCATAGAAATAAGGAAGTAACTAAAGAAATGTAAACAGTTTATCACAAGTAAATATACTTTCTTGACTATGTACTAACACTAGCAGAATAAGGAATCAAAGTGGTCAATGTTGATTGAGAGGGTGAAGTTCTATATATACACGGCTCAAAAAATGAAAGGAAGACTTTGTAATCCAAGTCCAGCATCAAGTCAATGACACTCCTGGGATATTGTCAGGAATGGACTAGCCAGCAATGGTGGGACTCACCTGCCTTTTGATCTGCAGTACCAGGGCTGGCCAGCGGATGCTCCCAGCAATCAAAGACTCAACTTTGCAGCCAGCTAACACCTGGAACTGATTATGCTGGGGTATTTAAGGGATGGCCAGACTTGCAGACTCTGCCTTGGTGTTGTGTTTCTCTTGGGCCCTGTATCCTGTTCCTGCTCTCTGTTCCTGTCTGATTATCTGCTACCTGTTCTGATCCCTGGCTTGTCTGACCATCCCTCTGCCTGACCCTCTGTACTACGCTGCTAGCTACCTGCTGAACCTGGCCTGTGACCCCGACCAATCTCCGCTTGCTCCCCCTGTACCTACCTGCCCAATTGATATTGACCCGGCCTGTCTGACGACGCTTGCTTGTATGTACTGTTATCTGTGGGTGGTTGGTTTGGTTTGTTTGCACTGTATTATGTTTAGTATTGCACTGCGTTTATGTTTGTATTGTTAGTGTTAATAAATTATATTGTTTATCACATATCTGAAGTCTGCGTTTCCCTGCGTCAGTCACATACCTCTGGTCACACCTGGGAGCCCTGACATTTATTGATTTGGTCAGGTAAGTAGCAGAGGGGGGTGTTCATCAGTTTCAGCTGCTTTGGTGTTCATGAAATGAACAACAGGTGCACTAGATGGGCAACAATGAGACGACCCCCAAAACAGGAATGGTTTTACAGGTGGAGGCTACTGATATTTTTTCCCTACTCATCTTTTCTGACTGTTTTTCACTAGTTTTGCATTTGGCTCGGGTCAGTGTCCCTACTGGTAGCATGAGGCCATACCTGGACCCTACAGAGGTTGCACAGGCAGTCCAACTCCTCCAGGATGGCACATCTATACGTGCCATTGGCAGAAGGTTTGCTGTGTCTTTCAGCACAGTCTCAAGAGCATAGAGGAGATTCCAGGAGATGGGAAGTTACTCTAGGAGAGCTGGACAGGGCCGTAGAAGGTCCTTAACCCATCATCAGGACTGGTATCTGCAAGGAGGAACAGGATGAGCCCTGCCAGAGCCCTACAAAATTACCTCCAGCAGGCCACTGGTGTGAATGTCTCTGACCAAACAATCAGAAACAGACTTCATGAGGGTGGCCTGAGGGCCGGACGTCCTCTAGTGGGCCCTGTGCTCACTGCCCAGCACCATAGAGCTGGATTGGCATTGGCCATTGAACCCCAGAATTGGCAGGTCCACCAATGGCACTGTGTGCTTTTCACAGATGAGAGCAGGTTCCCCCTGAGCACATGTGACAGACGTGAAAGGGTCTGGAGAAGTCATGGAGAACATTCTGCTGCCTGTAACATGGTTCAGCATGACTGTTTTGGTGGTAGGTCAGTGATGGTCTGGGGAGGCATCTCCATGGAGGGACGCACAGACCTCTACAGGCTAGACAATGGAATCCTGACTGCCATTAGGTATTGGGATGAAATCCTTGGACCCATTGTCAGACCCTACACTGGTGCAGAGGGTCCTGGGTTCCTCCTGGTTCAGGGGGTCCTGGGTTCCTCCTGGTGCAGGACAATGCCCGGCCTCATGTGGGGAGAGTATGCAGGCAGTTCCTGGAGGATGAAGGAATTGATACCATTGAATGGCCCCCACACTCACCTGACCTAAATCCAATAGAACCCCTCTGGGATGTCATGTTGCGGTCCATCCGAAGCCACCAGGTTGCACCTCAGACTGTCCAGGAGCTCAGTGATGCCCTGGTCCAGATCTGGGAGGAAATACCCCAGGGGACCATCCATCGTCTCATTAGGAGCATGCATAGGCATACATACAAGCATGTGAGGGCCATACAAAATTTCAGCAAAACTGACTCGCCTGCTGCATCATTTCTTCACTTTGATATTCGGGGTGTCTTTGAATTCAGTCCTCTGTAGGTCGATTATTTTATTTTCCATCAAACGATGGGGCGTCCTTACATTCCTAACACATTACCCCGTCCATGTCAGTATAGAGATCCTGCAGGAAATGTTTTTTTCCCCCATTGAGATCTGATGGGTTTTCATAGTCTTCCTTTCATATTTTTGAGCCGTGTACGTTTAAGCCTGTCCTGTGATGGGTATGAATAGAAGGACGTTGAGTTTTTCAGGTGACTTTTATCCCCAGTAGTATTTGGTTTTATGCCCAGTAGTATTTGGTTTTATGCCCAGTAGGACGGAGAGCTGTAACCTGAGGACATCATGATTATGCTTAGCAAGATAGCGGGAGAGGTGACATGAGGACATGGTGCTTAACACAACGTGGATAGGAAGTCTGCCACAACTACAGCCAAACATTCATTCGTCTGCATATCTTTCATCAAGGATTATCCCTGTACTGTGAATAAAGTAACAACTCCCCAATAGGTCTGGATCCATGTGTTTTGCACACCACAACCTGTTACCATTTTTAAAAGCAGGAATCTTCCACCAGAAACCAGTGGAGGGCGCTATTGGGACATCAGTCTCTGCATGAAGGTAAAAAACCTTCTGCATGCAGCAGTTCCCCCAGCCTGCTCAATACTTACCTGAGCCTCATCACAATTCAGCAATGTGAATGATTGCCTCGGCTGTCCTGGGTCTCTGCCACCTTATTGGCTGAGACAGCCGTTGGCTCCCGCTGCTGTCAATCATAGCCAGTCAGCCAATGAGAAGAGAGAGGGGCCAAGCCACGGCTCTGTGTGTAAATGGACATATGGAGCAGTGGGTGCCCCATAGCAAGCTGCTTCCTGAGGGGGCACCCAACAGGGGGGAGGAGCCAGGAGAGCCTGCGGGGGACCCAGAAAAGGAGGATCCAGGCTGCTCTGTGCAAAACCACTGCACACAGCAGGTAAGTATAGACATGTTTTTTTTTTTTTTAAAGAGCCTTTAGAATCGCTTTAATTCAACATCGAGATTACTCTCTTAAGTGCACCCTCTAGTGACAGCTAGTGGTTTTGTTCTGGCTGCAGCATCCTGAACCCCAACAATCTCCCTTTATGGTAGGACTAAATAGGATTATGTAATAGTTTTTTTGGATCATACATTACACAGAGCACACATACTAGGATCATACATTACACAGAGCACACATACTAGGGTCATACATTACACAGAGCACACATACTAGGGTCATACATTACACAGAGCACACATACTAGGGTCATACATTACACAGAGCACACATATTAGGATCATACATTACACAGAGCACACATACTAGGATCATACATTACACAGAGCACACATACTAGGATCATACATTACACAGAGCACACATACTAAGATCATACATTACACAGAGCATACAAAAAAGGATCATACATTACACAGAGCACACATACTAGAATCATACATTAGAGAGAGCACACATACTAGGATCATACATTACACAGAGCATACAAAAAAGGATCATACATTACACAGAGCACACAAAAAAGGATCATACATTACACAGAGCACACAAAAAAGGATCATACATTACACAGAGCACACATACTAGGATCATACATTACACAGAGCACACAGTCTTATGTACTTCTGCTCTGGCTGGGGTCCTAAAAGTCTGCATGCACTCAGTGATTCTTCAGTGTCCTGGAGCCTCTGTACATCCAAACCACACCTCCCATTATTGGAACTCTGATATGAGGGATACCATGGGATTGAGCAGACGTGTGTCACGTAGCGTGCCTCTCCAAAAATGGGCATGGCTACATTGTGCTGAATATTGGGTGTCGTTTAAAGCGGAGGTCCACCCAAAAGGGGAAGTTCCATTTTGAAATTTGCTCCCTCGCTCCTGGTGAAAAAATGGGAACTTTTGGGGAGCAGGGGGGAGCAGGTCCCCGATTTTGACAGGTATCTGCTCCCCCCACAGCCTTCTGAAACATGTTACAGGTCCGAGAAAACTGCGGGACCATTCACAATGTGCAGCTCTGCTCGCACATGCGCAGTGAGCACCCAGATGCGAAGCCGCAAGCTGTCACAGCCGGGTGCCCACACTTAAGATGGAGGCGCCTGGGACAGGACAACACTGGAAAGAACGGCTGAGGTGAGCACATCGCTGGATCCTGGGACAGATAAGTGGCTGTTTTATAAAAGTCAGCAGCTACAGTTTTTGTAGCTGCTGACTTTTATTTATTTATTTTTTTACAGGAGGCTAGAGAACTGATTTAAAGGAGAATGCTTAAATAGTGGCTGAGCCTACATATTGTATGCATTGGACACAGTCCTTGTACCTACAAAATGCTCCAAACTGAGCTACAGGTGGTGGGTAAAGGTCTCACTTACATAGTAAGGTTACCTCGGGGAAAGACTAAGGAGGTTCTAAGGGTCCGAGCTTCTAGAGCCCTCCCACCCCGCCAGAAAACTGGGAGCTTTCAGGAGGAGGAGAGGAGGCTCAGATCTAAATACTCAAGGGAGCTTGGCCAATCCCCTGGCAGGAGGCAGGGCATGGTGGCCAAGGCAACCCCTTAAGTATTGCAGAGCCTGGGAAAAGTCAGTCAGTGTCGGGTGGAAGATGATGTGAGAAGTCTGGAGTGTGGAGCCTGGGAAGGGGGCCCAAGGAGGGGCCTACCTGTCAGGGCTCCCGGGTGTGACCAGAGGTGTGTGACTGACGCAGGGAAACGCAGGCTTCAGATAAGTTATAAACAATTTATTAACGCTAACAATACAAACATAAACGCAGTGCAATACTAAAACATAACACAGTGCAAACAAACCAAACCAACCACCCACAGATGACAGTACATACAGTGCAAGCGTCGTCAGGCAGGCCGGGTCAATAACAATCGGGCAGGTAGGTACAGGGGGAGCAAGCGGAGAATAGTCAGGTCACGAGCCGGGTACAGCAACTAACAGGCAGGTAGGTACAGGGGGTCAGGCAGAGAATGGTCGGGGTCACAAGCCAGGGATCAGAACAGGAGAAGTCAGCAGAGGTCAGAATCAAGCCAGGTCAGCAACAAGACAGGAACAGGGTAGCAGGAACAAGATACAGGGCCCAGGAAAAACACACACCAAGGCAGAGTCTGCAGGTCTGGCCATCCCTTAAATACACCAGTATAATTAGTTCCAGGTGTTTAGCTGGCTGCAAGGTTGAGTCTCTGATTGCTGGGAGCACCCGCTGGCCAGCCCTGGTACTGCAGCTCATAAGGCAGGTGAGTCCCACCATTGCTGGCCAGTCCATTCCTGACAGTACCCCCCCCTCAAGGAGCGGCCTCAGGATGCTCCAAACAGTCCTAGCTGGGCAAAATGTTTCACCGCCCGGGTCTGGTAACCGGCGGGATATCAAAGACTGGCACACCGGGCAGGACTCCGGGACGCGGCACACCGGGCAGGGGCACACCGGGCAGAGGCACATCGGGCTGGACTCCGGGCAGAGGCACATCGGGCTGGACTCCGGGCAGAGGCACATCGGGCTGGACTCCGGGCAGAGGCACATCGGGCTGGACTCCGGGCAGAGGCACATCGGGCTGGACTCCGGGCAGAGGCACATCGGGCTGGACTCCGGGCAGAGGCACATCGGGCTGGACTCCGGGCAGAGGCACATCGGATTACCAGGCGAAGCAGCAGGCAGCGGGCCACCAGGCGGAGCAGCAGGCACCGGGCCCCCGGGCGGGGTGACAGGCACTGGGCCCCCAGGCGGGGCGACAGGCACCGGGCCCCCAGGCGGGGCGACAGGCATCGGGCCCCCAGGCGGGGCGACAGGCATCGGGCCCCCAGGCGGAGCGGCGGGCGCCGGACCCCCAGGCTGAGCGACCGGTCTCGGGCCCCCAGGCGGAGCGGCGGGCGCCGGACCCCCAGGCGGAGTGACAGGTCTCGGGCCCCCAGGCGGAGCGGCGGGCGCTGGACCCCCAGGCGGAGTGAAAGGTCTCGGGCCCCCAGGCGGAGCGGCAGGCACCGAGTCACCAGGCACGACAGTGGGCTCCGAGTCAACTGGCACGACAGTGGGCTCCGAGTCAACTGGCACGACAGTGGGCTCCGAGTCAACTGGCAAGACTGCGGGCACCGAGTCAACTGGCGGAACAGCGGGCACCGAGTCAACTGGCGGAACAGCGGGCATCGAGTCAACTGGCAAGACTGCGGGCACCGAGTCGTCTGGCAAGACTGCGGGCACCGAGTCGTCTGGTAAGACTGCGGGCACCGAGTCGACTGGCAAGATCGCGGGCACTGGGTCAGACATTGGATCGTCTGGCTGGACAGCGGGCATCGGGTCACCAGGTACCGGATTGTCTGGATCAACAGCGGGCATCAGGTCACCAGGCACCAGGTCATTTGGCTCGACAGCGGGCACTGCGTCATCTGGCAAGGCAGTGGGCACCAAGTCACCGGGCACAACAATGGGCTCTGAGTCAATTAGCACGACAGCGGGCACCGGGTCATCAGGTACCGGATTGTCTGGCACGACAGCGGGCATCGGGTCACCAGGTATGACAGTGGGCACTGGGTCACCAGGCATCAGGTCATTTGGCTCGCCAGCGGGCACCGCGTCATCTGGCAAGGCAGTGGGCACCGAGTCACCAGGCACGACAGCGGGCTCTGAGTCAATTGGCACGACAGCGGGCACCGGATCAGGTACCGGATCGTCTGGATCAACAGCGGGCATCGAGTCAACTGGCCTAATAGGATCATCCGGCTGGATCAGTTCATCAGGCTGAGTACAGGCATCAGGCTGAAGTGCGGGTGCCGAGGCACCAGGCTGAACCACGGAAGGCAGGTTCTCAGACGGCAGGCTCACCGGTTTGGATACTGACAGGATGGTATTGGTTGGAAAGAATTTTTGCTTTTTTCTGGTTTTAACTACTGGGGCACTGCAAGTAAACGCAGGTCTGCAAACGAATGGAGCAGCTGGAGACAGAGAAGAGCTGGAGGATGGAACAGGAGAGGGAGCAGTTGCTACAGAGGGCTCTTTTACAGGGTTAAAGGCAGGATAGGTGCAGCGAGTGGGAACAGGGTACTGACATGCGGTAGATAGCAGGGCAGGAGGTGCTGTTGGGAATGCAGGAATAGGGCTTTGAGGAAATAGATTAGAAGCAGGACTGGGTCTTTGTAAGCTGACTGAGGCTGGGTGCAACAAGTCTGTCCATGTCTGCAGTAGGGGTTGAACAAAGCTGAGCTTACACAAAGCCTGTCTGGTCAATGACTGCACTGCGTTTATACAGTCTCTTAGTACCTGTTGTGAACATGCAGAATAACGCTCCAAGAAGCAATCCACATCATCCTCTAATAACCACACCAGGGACTCTACCTGGTCGGCACTAAATGGTGGCAAAAAGTCATTCCTGCTTTCAGGGGTACCAGATGAAACCAACTCTACACAAACCTGAATCAAAGGTTGCACCTCAGAGAACTCTGTGCCCTGATCTACTAGGACATGAGCGAGCCGTATACATTCTAGCAGTTGATCCCGGGGATACTCCCTCAGAGCCTGAGAAGCATATTCTCTGTGATCAAAAACCAGCAGCGACAAATATACAACCTCATCAAGATCCATCCTTCCCAGCAACAAGCCAAGATGGCTTCCCTGTGCAGCCACTTCTGGTCAGGTATGGCCTTGGTGTAATGTCAGGGCTCCCGGGTGTGACCAGAGGTGTGTGACTTACGCAGGGAAACGCAGACTTCAGATAAGTTATAAACAATTTATTAACACTAACAATACAAACATAAACGCAGTGCAATACTAAAACATAACACAGTGCAAACAAACCAAACCAAACCACCCACAGATGACAGTACATACAATGCAAGCGTCGTCAGGCAGGCCGGGTCAATATCAATCGGGCAGGTAGGTACAGGGGGAGCAAGCGGAGAATAGTCAGGTCACGAGCAGGGTACAGCAACTAACAGGCAGGTAGGTACAGGGGGTCAGGCAGAGAATGGTCGGGGTCACAAGCCAGGGATCAGAACAGGAGAAGTCAGCAGAGGTCAGAATCAAGCCGGGTCAGCAACAAGACAGGGACAGGACCAGGAACAGGGTAGCAGGAACAAGATACAGGGCCCAGGAAAAACACACACCAAGGCAGAGTCTGCAGGTCTGGCCATCCCTTAAATACACCAGTATAATTAGTTCCAGGTGTTTAGCTGGCTGCAAGGTTGAGTCTCTGATTGCTGGGAGCACCCGCTGGCCAGCCCTGGTACTGCAGCTCATAAGGCAGGTGAGTCCCACCATTGCTGGCCAGTCCATTCCTGACACTACCTCTAGGCAGGAGCTGGAAAAGAGGATCTCTCAGCCTCATCATCCACTGAGAGAAGACAGCCAGGGAAGCAGTGAAGGAGCTAGCTCAGCATAAGGCCTGAAGGCCGCCACCACCCACAAGCTTACAGGAAAGGACTGAATGAGTACTCCTTAACTCCCTGGGCCATATAAGGGTAGAGGGCAGTCAGGTGGCCAACCCAACTAGCTCCTCATCTGGGGCTGCTTTATTACTGTGGCAGTTCCAGGGTCCCCTTGCTCAGGGATCACTTCAGGCAGCTGGCTGAAGAGGAATATTCATCTGGGGTCTGAGGTAGTACACCAGGAGGACTGAAGAGCTCTTCAGAGGAGACACTCTCCTTCTCTTATCCACATCTGCACATAGTTGCTACAGAGTTTTTCCTCAAGTTTCTACAGTTCCTTGGGCATTCCATACACCCCTTACCCCATCCAAGTTCAATACCCCTTAAAAGAACTACAAAAACAAGCTCAAGGACTCTTTACTGTCTCCTGTGTGCAATATGTAGAAGAAAATGTGTGTTGCCTGGCTGTGCAGAGCTAAAGGGGGACCCAAATCTTTAAGGGGGTAGTGCTACACATAATTTAAAGCAGGGGTTTCAAACTCAATTTCATCATGGGCCACATCAGCATTATGGTTGCTCTCAAAGGACCAGTTGTATCTGTAAGACTAGATGTCTACAGCACTCCAACCCTCCTTACAGCAGATGTCAAGAGCACCAAACCATCAGAAGTCCATAATCCCGCACTGTCCCTTACATGACAGTGCACCCCCCTTACCTTAATTGTCTTGAAGCTGGGGGCGGAGCTAGGAAGTAGTGCAGGGTCTGCTGAATGCTGAGACCAGGGAAGGCAGAGGTGTAGGATCTGTAGGAGGACCTCTGTCATCCTCTCTGCTGCTGACTGCTGAGATAAGGTGGGGGGCAGAGATGAGGGGGTTGCCACAGCTGCAGGAGAGGTTTGAGGGCCACATGAAATGGCCTGGACGGCTGCATTTGTCTTGTGGGCCTTCCATTTGACTCATAATCATACAAATGTCTGCTAGGTTAAATTTTATTTTTGGCTTCACTGTAGTGAGTGGAACAGTGATGGATTGTTTTGTTTTTGCCTGTTTAGGATTTCCTGGGCTGAGTGATTACTCCCTTCCAGAGTATATAGGGCAGGGAGATTCAAATTACCAAAATGAACATTGATCATGTAGCCGATCCCTGGATGGAAGCATCCAGAAGGTGGGCTGGGGAGGTGATAAATGTCTGTGAGGCTTGAGCAGAGTCTTCTTTTCCCTCCAGTTCTGCTGGGGCTGCTGCCCCCGGAGGCATATTTACTGAGACAACAGATTGCAGTCTGGGCCTCAGCAGATGCTTGGCTGAGGGCCTGGAGAAGATTGCCAAAGGAGTCTATATGTGCTGGAGGCCACTGTCTTTA
The DNA here is from genome assembly GCF_062004578.1 of Staurois parvus. Classification (NCBI taxonomy): domain Eukaryota; kingdom Metazoa; phylum Chordata; class Amphibia; order Anura; family Ranidae; genus Staurois; species Staurois parvus. The sequence goes on along the minus strand of NW_028320020.1, from coordinate 18,602 downwards.
ACTAGATCCTTCTCCAGACCACAAACACACACACTTTATATAAGCGTACCTTCATTCGTTGCAAACTTCATTCGTTGCAAACTACATTCACAGAGAGCTAAGCACTGCTAGCACTGGGTTGGACCCCCTTTTGTCTTCAGAACTGCCTCAGTTCTTCATTGGCATAGATTCAACAAGGTGTTGGAAACATTTCTCAGAGATTTTGGTCCATATTGACATGAGTTACTGTTGCCTTTCTATCATCTGGAACCAGTCTGCCCATTCTCCTCTGACCTCTGACATCAGCAAGGCATTTTCCTCCGCAGAACTGCCGCTCACTGGATATTTTCTCTTTTATGGACCATTCTCTGTAAACCCTAGAGATGGTTAAAAATCCCAGTAGATCAGCAGTTTTTGAATTACTCAGACCAGCACGTCTTGCACCAACAGCTATGCCACATTCAAAGTCACTTAAATCCCATTTTGATGCTCTGCTTGAACTTCAGCAAGTCATCTTCACCATGTCTAAATGCACTGAATTGCTGCCATGTGATTGGCTGATTAGCAATTTGTGTTACTAAACAGTTGAAAAAGTGTACCTAATAAAGTGGCCGGTGAGTGTATATTGTAGTAGTCAATGTAACATTGCAAAGTAGACAATGCAACGTACATTGCACAGGAGTATGTATCATAGGACCTTTAACTTGCTGGTCAATAGGGCCAGGGGAGGCAAACTAAAATTGTGTTTCTTGGTGCATCTTCATGGCAGCATGAGCTGGGTTGTGGTTCTCCCCCCACAACCTGGTCGGACTAGTTAGTTATAAATTTTCAGAATGAGCCAACTGCAGCATTCTCCTTTTTGTCCTCATGTGTTTAGGAATGGATGGATAGCTTGGGACCCCTTACCACATTCACCCCAGCCAGATTCAGAATCTCTGGGGTGGAATCCTTGCCTGTATAGTTTCCAAATGAGCTTAATGGAAGTAGCCCCAGTCTGATGGTCCTGGGGGTATTACTTTGGAGCATTATAGAATCTTTATATAGATGTAGCGCCCTCTTGGTAGCTAGGTTTTGTTGTTTTAATAGTCAGAGGCTGGGTAGCAGCCTGGGATGAGTCAGCCTAGGAGTGAGGTCGTGAGTTCACCTCAACACGGGCTGGGAGGCTCTACAGGTCAGGGCTTCTGAAGCCCTCCCACACTTCCAGAAACTCAGAGAACTTTCTGGAAGAGGGGTGGAGGCCCAGATTTGCATTTTTAAGAAAATGTGGCCAATCCCCAGGCAGGAGGCTGGGAATGGTGACCAAGAACAACCATTAAATGTATCAGAATCTGAGCAGCAGGGAATGGGGTGGAAGATGGACTGTGAGAAGGTTGGAGTGTGGAGCCTGGGAGGGGAGCCTACCTACAGGCAGGATGCTGAAAAGTAGGATATCCACTGCCGAAGGTCTCTTAGAGAGGACATCCTGTGCATCAGGGAAGGAGCCAGCCCAGTGAAAGGCCTGACAGTAGCTACCAACCCATCAAGATGACAGGACAGGACAGTTTGAGAACTTCTACACCCCCTGGGCCTGATAAAGGGAGAGGGCGGTTAGGTGCAAGACCAAACTAGTTCTCATCCAGCACTACTTAATTGCTATATCTTGGAATCACTTGCCCAGGGGTACCCTCAGTGCATCTGGGTGAAGAGGAAGGATTGATTTGGGGTCTGAAGAGGTACATCAAGGGGACTTCAGTGCTCTTTAAGGAGACCATGCTATTTTTTTTAGGACCCACGTTTTTATACAGTGTACATGTTGCTAAGAAGTTGGTCCCTAAGTTTGCAGTTCCTTGGGCATCCCATATTACCCTTCCAAGTTTTTAACCCCTTAATAAAAGCAAGAAAAAAACAGCTCTAGGACTGTATTTCTAAGTCTAAATGTGGAAAATGTGTGTTGCCTGGACATGCAGAACTTAGGGGGACCCAAAACAAATCCAGTGGGCCTGGAGAGGGTAGTGCTACATAAGCCTAATATTGTTGTGACTGTCTCCTATATTTTTTGAGGAACTACAAGGCTCAGAGACCAGATGAAAGGTAGAGCAAAGACAAAACAGAATCTCCTATGCTCTTGTCCAAGATAGCGGCCACAGCTCTGCTACTTCTGCTCGACCAGAAGTGACATTGTTAGGAGCCCAGTCTGCTAGTTTCCAATATGGTGCCGGGTAAGCCATGAGTGCACATACACGAGCAGTGATTAATTTCTGATGGGCAGGAGGCTTTTTTGTAAGCCATTTTCTATGAATATGGACACTCTATACTGGTGGTTTCAACACTGGGAGGTTGACACATATTTCCTTTCTCTCCACCACCTCTCTGGCTTTAATTTAGAGACACTGCATGTGAGTCTCAGAGGACCTATATTCACTTTGCTGCAGAGGTTCTAGGTTCCTGTCTTCTGCTTGCTAATACTGTAGTGTATGTCTTGCAGGTGTTGGGTTTCCCAATTGTTTTGGCCATGGAGAATGCTGCCCAAGCAGACCATCCTCAGCCTGTAGGATTTGTTAAGTAGTGAAAGTAGTGAAGGTTAAGACAAAAAGTGAGTCTTGTTACTAATGCTGTCATAACTTGACAGCTCTCTCAGGTCATTGAGATCTTCAACTTCAAGATGCAGAGAACGTTCAAGCCATGCTTTAGTATCCAGACATAGACATTCAAGAAGTCAATCCAGGTCCTCTTCCTGTCATTGCCACTCCCAACATGTAAGATCACCGTCCTTCATCCATAATACCTCTCCTGTGGAAAACACCTGCCAGGTATGCGGGGCGCCAGTACTACCAAACAATTGGCCTGTCATTCCTGCTTTGAAGAAGCAACCAAGGAAATGGAAGTAGATGTCAGAGAAGTAACATATTTAATATGAGAATCAGAGACTCAAATTTAGAGGCATTAGCCCTTTATTCTGACAGGGCACTTCAGAGCACTTCTACTGCAGCTCCTCGCATGGCGCAAAAGCCTGATAGCTCGTCAGAGAGTGAGAAGGTAGAAAGCTCCACAGGGTTTGATTTCACCCAAGTAGAACCTTTTGCGAAGTCAGTAAAGGAGGTGATTGGTTGGGAGGAAGCGAAATAAACACTGTGTAAGGTCAGAAAATATTTTCCAAATCTTAAAAAGGAATGGAAGGATTTTTCATTGGATGAGTTGGAAGAACTCATTATGGCAAAAACCAAATATGAAAACAAGCCCTAACAAAAGACTAGCAAAATTATAGCTGGTGAAGGAACCCAAGGTGAATCCATTCATTCACATCTATAATGTGCCTAGCCAGACATGTAAATTTACCAATGGAGGGTGTGGTGTCCTTCAGAGATATATTAGAATGCAAAACAGATCTCAACCTAAAGCGATCATACACGGCAGCAGGTGGAGCCAGTAGGCCAGCCATTGCTCTTGCTGCAGTGGGGAAAGCAATCTCCAGGGTGACTTCCAATATCAAAAAAGCTCTTATGGAGGGAGCGATCAAGAAAAAAGTAATACCAGCTCTTCAAGAACTAAAATTAGCAGCAGATTTCATGGTCAAGGCATCAGCAGACGTAATCAGTCTATCCACTAGCGCAATGCTGGCTTCAGTTGTATCCAAAAGAGCTTAGCCTTGGGTGGTGGATGAAGCATCAACAACCAGTTGGTGTCAGATACCTAATGATGGAACTAATACATTTGGTTTTAAACAAGACTTGGCCATCTCTAAGATTTCTGACTGAAAATCAGGACTAATTCCTTCTGACAAAAAGCTGAAACCCACAGAAGGGTCTATTTTACAGATGTAACCTTCTGGAAAACCTGTAGACCCGGAAGAGAATTCAAAAGACCCTGGAAAGACACACAGAACCAATTAGCCGACACTCTGAGCTGGGCTTTTCTGTTGAACCACGAATGGTTCACAGGTATTTTCTCTCCTAACCAAGAAATGGGAAGCTCCAAAAATAGACCTGGCAACAACTCCATCAAACACCAAATGTGTGAGATATTTTGCAAGGGTCCCATACCCCACAGCAGAGGGGATAGACTGCCTGTATCATTCATGGAATTTCTTTCTAGGATTAATGTTTCCCCCAACACCTTTAATTGCTAGGTTTCTATTCGGACTCAGAAGATAAACGGCCACAGTGATAGAAGTAATCTGGTTCTGGCCGAGAAGACCATGGTTCAAAACCCTTCTACAACTCAGCATAGAGGATCCACTACCTCTTCCAGTAACAGACTACTGTCCCAGGGTCAGTTCCTATATCCAGCGCCAAAGAGGTTGCACCTTTTGGCATGGAAACTGAAAGGCAACGGCTTCTACAGCAAGGCCGCTCTCAGGAGGTGATAGCCACTCTGCTACAGGCTAACAAAATCACCACAAACAATACCTATCAAAAGGTGTGGAAAAGGATGTATCTCGGTCGCTTGCCAGCAGTCTTGGAAGCCATCGTTTCCCAATGTCTCATGTCATCTCAATTCAATTTCAGATCATTTAGTTTCATTATTTATTTTGGATTTGTTGAAACTCGTTACATTCAAATTTCCAAATAACCAAAATTTCGTCTGAATTTCGATTCGTAACAAAATGAATCGCACAGGTCTAATGGATACAGCCCTGGGGTAAATGCTAGCTGGTCCTGTCACTGGAGGTCCCCTACACAGGTCCAGTACATAGGTGCCTCTACAGGTCAAGGGGTGCTATACCTGAAATCAGGGGCAGACTGACCATTTAGCCACTCAGGCACTGCCCGAGGGCCCGGGGTCAGTAGGGGGCCCCATGAAATGCCCCTGATACCTTTCATAGGCTTTTTGGGTGTGGTTTGAGTGGTGTGGGCGAGGACACAGGGGGCCCCATGATTTCCTATTGCCCGGGGGCCCCATGAGTTGTCAGTCCGCCCCTGCCTGAAATTTATTCTTCACTCATAGAATGTTATAATAGTGTAGATTCCTGCATAGGAATAGATATTAGTAAGTGATCACCCTAAAGCTGGGAACGCACCATCAGAAAAATCAGAAGAAAAATCCTTCACAGGAACGAGCCGCCATTGGTGGCTACAGATATCAATCACCGGGGTCCTGACCGGAGATTCCACCACTGACACCCAGCGATCGTCGGGGAAAGCTGAGAGGGGAGAGACCTGAGTGTAACCAACACAGGTCTCGCTGCTTCCAGCAAGGACATGCTGCTTTGTATCTTTCTGCACAGCATGTCTCCCTAGTAACACACAGCACACAGTTAACCCTTTGATTGCCTCAGATGTTAACCCCTTCCTGCCCAGTGCCATTAGTACAGTGTCAGCGCTTTTTACTAGCACTGATCACTGTATTGGTGTCACTGGGGATGTTAGTGACACCAATCAGTTCTCCCCCAGATTCAGAATGTCCGCCGCAGTCCCACTATAAGTTGCTGATCGCCGCCATTACTAGTATAAAAAAAAAGTTTGAAAAAATCTCCCTATGTCATGTCTACCTAGTAACACACAGCACACAGATAACCCTTTGATTGCCCCTCACATTAACCCGTTCCTGCCCAGCGCCATTAGTACAGTGTCAGTGTTTTTTACTAGCACTGATCACTGTATTGGTGTCACTGGGGATGTTAGTGACACCAATCAGTTCTCCCCCAGATTCAGAATGTCCGCCGCAGTCCCACTATAAGTCGCTGATCGCCGCCATTACTAGTATAAAAAAAAGTTTGAAAAAAATCTCCCTATGTCATGTCTACCTAGTAACACACAGCACACAGTTAACCCTTTGATGGCCCCACATGTTAATCCCTTCCTGCCCAGTGTCATTAGTACAGTGTCAGTGATTTTTATTAGCACTGATCACTGTATTGGTGTCACTGGGGATGTCAGTGACACCAGTCAGTTCCCCCCCCCCAGTGTCAGAATGTCCACCGCAGTCCCGCTATAAGTCGCTGATCGCCGCCATTACTAGTATAAAAAAAGTTTTTAAAAATCACAGTATCTATACCGCCATTTGTAGACGCGATAATTTCACGTAAACCAATTCATTTACATGTATTAGGTTTTTTTTTTTTTGCAAAAACAAGGAGCAGAATACATTTGGGTCTAAATTTATGAGGAAATTTGATTTTTAATTTTTTTTTTACTGGACATTTTTATAGCAAAAAGTCAAAAATATTGTTTGTTTTTTTTTTTAAATTGTTGGTAATTGTTTGCTTATATCACAAAAAATAAAAACCACAGAAGCAATCAAATACCACCCAAAGAAAGCTCTACTCGTGGGAAAAAAGACGTATATTTTATTTGGGGGCAGCGTTACATGACTGCACAATTATCAGTTAAAGCGACGCAGCGATGTATCGCAAAAAATGGCGGGGGGGGGGGGAATCCTCAGGAGGGCAAGGGGTTAAAGAGAACCTGTCACCTAAAAATCATCACATTGTTAAGCAAAAAAAAATGTTTTAATTGCAAGCTCTGTCAGATTGGATGGAGGGCGTCTGGGAACAGCAATTTTCAGGTCTGGCCACAGATTCTCCATTGGATTTGGGTCTGGACTGTGACTGGGCCATTCTAACACATGAAGATGCTTTGATCTAAACCATTCCATTGTAGGTCTGGCTGGATGTTTCGGGTCGTTGTCCTGCTGGAAGGGGAACCTCCGCCCTGGTCTCAGGTCTTCTGCAGACTCTAACAGGTTTTCTTCTAAGATTGCCCTGTATTTGGCTCCATCCATCTTCCCATCAACTCTGACCAGCTTCCCTGTCCCTGCTGAAGAAAAGCATCCCCACCACATGATGCTGCCACCACCATGTTTCACGGTGGGGATGGTGTGTTCAGGGTGATGGGCAGTGTTAGTTTTCCCCCACACATAGCGTTTTGCTTTTACGCCACAAAGTCCCATGTTGGTCTCCTCTGACCAGAGCCCCTTCTTCCACATGTTTGCTGTGTCCCCCACATGGCTTCTCACAAACTGCAAACGGGACTTCTTATGGCTTTCCTCCAACAATGGCTTTCTTCTTGCCACTCTTCCATAAAGGGCAGATTTGTGGAGTGACGACTAATAGTTGTCCTGAGGACAGATCCTCCCCCCTGAGCTGTGATCTCTGCAGCTCCTCCAGAGTTCCCATGAGCCTCTTGGCTGCTTCTCTGATGAATGCTCTCCTTGCCCAGCCTGTCAGTTTAGGTGGACGGCCATGTCTTGGTAGGTTGGCAGTTGTGCCGTACTCTTCCCATTTCCGGATGATGGATTGAACAGTGCTCCGTGAGATGGTCAAAGCTTGGGAGATTGTTTTATAACCTAACCCGGCTTTACACTTCTCCACAACTTTATCCCTGACCTGTCTGGTGTGTTCCTTGGCCTTCATGATGCTTTTTATTCACTAATGTTCTCTAACAAACCTCTGAGGGCTTCACAGAACAGCTGGATTTATACTGAGATCACATGACACACAGGGGGACTCTATGTACTAATTAGGTGACTTCTGAAGGCAATTGGTTCCACTAGATTATAGTTAAGGGTATCAGAGTAAAGGGGGCTGAATACAAATGCCGCCACACTTTTCACAGATTTATTGGTCACAAATGTTGGAAACCATTTCTCATTTTCCTTCCACTTCGCAATTATGTGCCACTTTGTGTCGGTCCATCACATCCAATCCCAATAAATACATTGTAACATGACAACATGGGGGGGGATACATTGTAACATGACAACATGGGGGACATTTGAGGGGGGAGGGGAATACATTGTAACATGACAACATGGGGGACATTTGAGGGGGGGAATACATTGTAACATGACAACATGGGGGACATTTCAGGGGGGAGGGGAATACATTGTAACATGACAACATGGGGGACATTTCAGGGGGGAGGGGAATACATTGTAACATGACAACATGGGGGACATTTCAGGGGGGAGGGGAATACATTGTAACATGACAACATGGGTGACATTTCAGGGGGGAGGGGAATACATTGTAACATGACAACATGGGGGACATTTCAGGGGGGAGGGGAATACATTGTAACATGACAACATGGGGGACATTTCAGGGGGAGGGGAATACATTGTAACATGACAACATGGGGGGCATTTCAGGGGGGAGGGGAATACATTGTAACATGACAACATGGGGGACATTTCAGAGGGAGGGGGAATACATTGTAACATGACAACATGGGGGACATTTCAGGGGGGAGGGGAATACATTGTAACATGACAACATGGGGGACATTTCAGGGGGGAGGGGAATACATTGTAACATGACAACATGGGGGACATTTCAGGGGGGAGGGGGAATACATTGTAACATGACAACATGGGGGACATTTCAGGGGGGGAGGGGAATACATTGTAACATGACAACATGGGGGACATTTCAGGGGGAGGGGAATACATTGTAACATGACAACATGGGGGACATTTCAGGGGGAGGGGGAATACATTGTAACATGACAACTGTCAGGAATGGACTCGCCAACGGTGGTGGGACTCACCTGCCTTGTGGGCTGCAGTACCCGGGCTGGCCAGCGGGTGCTCTCAACAACCAGGGGCTCACTCCTGCAATCAGCCAAACACCTGAAGCTGATTGCAGGAGGTGTATTTAAGGAATGGCCAGACCTGCAGTCAGGGCCTTGGTGTATGTTTCCCATGAGCCCCTGTACCTGGTATCCTGTGGTCCTGTTCTGCTGATGATCTGACTTGTTGCCGACCCTGCCTGATACTTACCTCTGCTGACTTCTCCTGCTTGATCCCTGGCTTGCCTGACCATCCTTCTGCCTGAGTTACTGAACCCAGATTGTGACCCCGACAATTCTCTGCCTGCTCCTTTGGTACCTCGCTGCCCGCATGTTGCTGACCTGGCCCGTCTGACCACGCTAACTACTCTGCCATCCATCCATCCTGCATGGATTCAGCCGTCCCTGCTCACACCTTCTGCCTCTTCACATCAGGCTTTCTACCTGCACATACCTCTGGCGGATCCCTCTACCACGAGCAGGTGTACTCAGGGGCCGCGACCTGGTTCCTGTCTGCTCCAAGTCCATCCCCACCATCAGGGGCCCTGGTGAACAAGCAGACTGGGACTTAGACTCCACGCTCTGGGGAATCCTGTCCTGAGGACCGCTAGAGGTACCACCAAACGGTCATTACAGAACCCTACGGCCGGCCTGACCGTTCCACCTCTCCAGCCCTGACTACGCCTGTGTTCCTGCACCTACTAAGATTAGTGGAAGGTTGGTTTGTTCACTGTGCGTTATATATATATATATCTGGGTGGCTAATAATAATTATATTGTACCTCAAGTCTGCGTTTCCCTGTGTCAGTCCACACATTTCTGGTCATACCCAGATTCCTGACAACAACATGGGGGACATTTCAGGGGGGAGGGGGAATACATTGTAACATGACAACATGGGGGCATTTCAGGGGGGAGGGGAATACACTGTAACATGACAACATGGGGGACATTTCAGGGGGGAGGGGAATACACTGTAACATGACAACATGGGGGACATTTCAGGGGGGAGGGGGAATACATTGTAACATGACAACATGGGGGACATTTCAGGGGGGAGGGGAACACACTGTAACATGACAACATGGGGGACATTTCAGGGGGGAATACATTGTAACATGACAACATGGGGGACATTTCAGGGGGGATTACAACATGGGGGACATTTCAGGGGGAGGGGAATACATTGTAACATGACAACATGGGGGACATTTCAGGGGGGGAGGGGAATACATTGTAACATGACAACATGGGGGACATTTCAGGGGGAGGGGATACATTGTAACATGACAACATGGGGGACATTGCAGGGGGAGGGGAATACATTGTAACATGACAACATGGGGGACATTTCAGGGGGGAGGGGAATACACTGTAACATGACAACATGGGGGGCATTTCAGGGGGGAGGGGAATACACTGTAACATGACAACATGGGGGACATTTCAGGGGGGAGGGGAATACACTGTAACATGACAACATGGGGGACATTTCAGGGGGGAATACATTGTAACATTACAACATGGGGGACATTTCAGGGGGAGGGGGAATACATTGTAACATGACAACATGGGGGACATTTCAGGGGGGAGGGGGAATACATTGTAACATGACAACATGGGGGACATTTCAGGGGGGAGGGGAATACATTGTAACATGACAACATGGGGGACATTTCAGGGGGGAGGGGAATACATTGTAACATGACAACATGGGGGACATTTCAGGGGGAGGGGAATACATTGTAACATGACAACATGGGGGACATTTCAGGGGGGAGGGGAATACATTGTAACATGACAACATGGGGGACATTTCAGAGGGGAGGGGGATACATTGTAACATGACAACATGGGGGACATTTCAGGGGGGAGGGGAATACATTGTAACATGACAACATGGGGGACATTTCAGAGGGGAGGGGGATACATTGTAACATGACAACATGGGGGACATTTCAGAGGGGAGGGGGATACATTGTAACATGACAACATGGGGGACATTCCAAGGGGTGTGAAGACTTTTTCAAGGCTCTGTACCTGCTGTACATATATCTGGGGGGGGTCCGGTGTCACTGGCGGGGGGTATTGTTACATCAGCAGAAGACAGCGCAGTCATTTCCTTCACACGTTTATCACATACAGTATGTATCCCGCGCAGTGCAGCCGCTCCTCACGATGGGATTTATGTGGCAGATTTTATGGCATCTGAACCTCTATGTACCGGAAGGAATGTATACGTCCATGGAAGAGAAGAGCGCTTCTGTCAGACTCTCCAACCGGATCAGATTTATGAAGTAATTATTAACTAAGAGAGAGACCGAATCCTGGTGAACGTATCGGGATGGTAAATAATTCAGAGAGGCGGAACGTTTGCAGTATGTAAGAGGACAGAGCGGGTCCCGTCCGTGGGAATGCTGACGTCGCTGTTTTATGAAAAAGTCTCAATTTAAATTTCAACTCTCAAGGAGACACCAGAAAGGATCCTCACGGCATACAGGTTTGTGGCTGGAATCAGCAGAAATCACATTTTATCTGAAGTGAAATTAATCCTGTGAAAAGATTTCTGTGGATACCCGACATTTACAGATTTTACATGTTCGGCACATAATTCTGATCCTTTTTTTTTTTTTTTTTCTACTTTTTTTTTTACTTTTGCTTTTTTTTATTTTTTTTACTTTTTCTTTTTTCTTTTAATTTGCTTCTACTTTATTTCTTCTACTTTTTTTTTGCTTCTACTTTTTTTTTTTTTTTTACTTTTGCTTCTTTCCTTTTTTTTGTTTCTACTTTATCTTTATTTTTTTACTTTTTGCTTTTTTTTTTTTTTGCTTCTACTTTATTTTTTTTACTTTTGCTGTTTTGCTTCTACTTTATTTTTTTTACAATTGCTGTTTTTTTTTGGGGGGGGGGGTTGCCTTTACTTTATTTTTTACTTTTGCTTTTTTTTGCTTCTACTTTATTTTTTTACTTTTGCTTCTTTCCTTTTTTTTGTCTCTACTTTATCTTTATTTTTTTTACTTTTTTTTTTTTTTGCTTCTACTTTATTTTTGACTTTTGCTTCTTTTCTTTTTTGCTTTTACTTAATTTTTTTTTACTTTTGGTGTTTTGCTTCTACTTTATTTATTTTACAATTGCTGTTTTTTGGGGTTTTTTTTTTTTGCTTCTACTTCATTTTCTTAGTTTTGCTTTTTTTTTTTTTTTGCCTCTACTTTATTTTTGCTTTTTTTTTTTTACTTTTTCCTAAATTTTTGCAATTCTTTCACCTCATCTGTTTTCTTTTAAATTTTTCTTTCTTACTTTTACATTTTTTTCTTCATTTTCATTTCATCTAAACACTGCAACTTTTTTTTTTAGACAAGTTGTTATATTATTACTCCTTGAGCTATATAAAAAGTTTTGAAAATGTATATACTTTACTGATCGTAAGGCTCCATGCACACGGGACGTTTTGATAACGCTGGTAACCGTTAGGTGTGTAAAGTCAAGTTAAAAACTTGAGTTTTTCAGCTTTTTTTAGCATGTTTGAATTAGCGTTTAGTAGCATTTTCCCACGATTGCATTTCTTTTACCCCCAAAATTTTTTTTGGTTAAAAAAAGTCCAAACATGCCATTTTGCGGCATTTTACAGCGATTTATTGCGTTTTACAGTGTTAGAGTGTTTTTACAGCTAAAAAACTCCTCCAGAAACCCACAAGTCCTGGGGTTTTTTCCAGCCAAAAAATGACCCAGGCAAAAAACGTTGATTCCAGTCTGTGTGTGTATGGACAACTAGGATAGCATGCTGGGGGGGGGGTTACTGGCTGTAGAAAAAAATGTCAAAAGCCAAAAACAGCCGCTGTAAAAACGTCCCGCGTGCGTGAGGACTTATAAACCAAGGCCTGGATGTCAAGCCCTCACGGATCTCTCTAGCTGTGGGCACTGTGGAACAATCCCCCCTTACCCCAGGTTCACACCTAAGCATTTTCTGCAGCATTTTGCGTTTTGCAGAAACACAGTACAGTTCATTTAACATGATTTCCTATGGGACACGTTCACATCTCCACGTTTTCACCGGGTGTGTTTTTTTTGGAAAGGGTCAGAGACTTTTTGGAACACAAAAAGTTGCGTTTTTGGTTCTATAGCCTTCAATGGAAACGCTACAGGAAAGCATGTATTGAGTTTTTGCCGTGTTTTTGATGCGTGTTAAATCTGCCTAGCAACAAGAAAAATATAAAAAAATAGGGAAAAACATGAAACGCATCAAAAACATGTCAAAAACGCAAAACACAATGCAGAAACGGCTCAAACACAACCTGCATAGGCCTTACACCCCGGGTGCGATTTGCATGCCATGCGACTTGCAAATTGTATACCATGTCCCACCCTATTGTCCACAATTGGAGCGATCATATCGGTCATGGATTATTTTTAACACAAAAAAGTTGCGTTTTGGGTTCAATTGACTTCAATGGAAAGGCTGCAGGAAAGCATGTATTGTGTTTTTGCTGCATTTTTGACGTGTTTTAAATCTGCCTAGGAACAAAGAAAAAAAAAAAAAAAAGAAATAGAAAAACACAAAATGCATCAAAAACGCATCAAAAAGACAAAACGCAACGTAAAAATGGCTCAAACACAACCTGCATAGGCCTTACACCCCGGTCACATCGGGTGCGATTTGCATGCCATGTGACTTGCAAATCGTATGCCAAACTGCACCCTATTGTCCGCTATTGGAGCGATCATATCCAAGACCAAGTCAGAACCGGCCCGATTTCTAAAGGAGTCCATGCGCCATTTTTGGTGCAATTTGCATAGACATCTGAGGTTTTGGAAATCGCACCTGAAATCGATGGTTCATCCGACATTGAAAAAGTGCGACTTACAGTGAAGTCGCTCAATCTGAAAAATCATTTTCGGCCTACAGATGGCATAAACCCCAAACATGATACATTTCCTGAAAGCCGACACCCTGGAGAATAAAATGGCGGCAGTTCTCATTTTTTTATGTCACATGATAGTACCGTAAAGGTCCAGGAAACTGTCAGTCAGCCCGGGTTCACATATATGTGGTGCGGGATATCGCATGTGATTCGCACAGGAACCGCGCCGCAGTCAATGCAATTTGTGTGCGGTGCGATCGGAGTCGTACATTTTTTTCTATGGCTCTAATCGCACTGCACCAAAAACACGCAGGACCCTTGTTTTGGTCGGCACTAGAATCGGATCGCACGGGTATTCACACCTATGGGATCCGATTCTGCACATCGCACTGCTTTCGGGGTGTTGTTAACTTATCATACACACCTGCAGCGGTTCGCATGAACGGGGTGCAATGCTGATGCGGTGTGGAAATTGAACAGAAAACGCTGCAAATTGCGCACCGCATCAGCGTGAACCCAGGCTCAAAAATAAATGACCCAAAATTTTTGTAAAATATAAAAGATGAGGTTGCATTGAAGTAAACAGCCCCAATTTAGAATGGAGAATCTCCCTCATTGTTATTAAATATTCTGTTCAAAAATTCTAAATATTATCATTATACAGTATTTATAAAGTGCCAATAGTTCGCTCAGCGCTGTACATTACAAAGGGGGACAGAACATGTGACAGAACAATACCAATACAATGCAAAACATGAGGGGATCGAGGGCCCTGCTCCTTGGAGCTTACAATCTAGGAGGGAGGGGATGGTGGCACAGGAGGAGATAGCTGTGGGGGATGGAGTGGTAGGAAGAGTGGAGGAGGTCGGCAAGTTAGCAGGGGGTGGGGTAGGCTTCCCTGAAGAGGTGGGTTTTCAGGGTGCGCCTAAAGGAGAGGAGAGTAGGTGATAATCTGATGGGTTGGGGTAGGGAGTTCCAGAGGATGGGTGACACCCTGGAGAAGTCCTGGAGGCGGGCATGGGAGGAGGAGACCAGGGAACTAGAGAGAAGGAGGTCTTGTGAGGAGCGGAGTGTGCGTGCTGGGCGGTACTTGGATATTAGGTCAGTGATGTAGTTCGGGGCAGTATGGTGGACAGCTTTGTACATCAGTGTTAGGATTTTGAATTTGATCCGTTGGGCAATCGGAAGCCAGTGGAGGGATTGGCAGAGGGGGGTGGAGGACACTGAGTGGAGGCCAGTGGAGGGATTGGCAGAGGGGGGTGGAGGACACTGAATGGAGGCCAGTGGAGGGATTGGCAGAGGGGGATGGAGGACACTGAATGGAGGCCAGTGGAGGGATTGGCAGAGGGGGGTGGAGGACACTGAATGGAGGCCAGTGGAGGGATTGGCAGAGGGGGATGGAGGACACTGAATGGAGGCCAGTGGAGGGATTGGCGGGGGGGGGGGTGGAGGACACTGAATGGAGGCCAGTGGAGGGATTGGCAGAGGGGGGTGGAGCCAGTGGACGGATTGGCAGAGATGGGTGGAGGACACTGAATGGAGGCCAGTGGAGGGATTGGCAGAGGGGGGTGGCGGAGATGGAGCGGTTGGAGAGGTGAATGAGTCTGGCAGCCGTATTCAGGATGGACTGAAGCGGGGATAGCCTGTGGCGAGGCAGGCCAGTGAGGAGGGAGTTGCAGTAGTCGAGTCGTGATATGATGAGGGAGTAGATGAGCTGTTTAGTGGTTTCTGGGGTTAGGAACGTGCGGATTTTGGCGATGTTGCGGAGGTGGAGTCTGCACGAGTTTGTTAGTGATTGGACTTGGGGCTGGAAGGATAGGTTGGAGTCCAGAATGACACCAAGTACTCTGGCCTGCGGGGCGGGCCTGGTGGTGGCGTTGTTGGACATGATGGAAAAGTCAATGGGGGGTGGTGTCCGGGCTGGGGGGAAGACTAGGAGCTCGGTTTTGGAGAGGTTCAGTTTAAGGAAGTGGAGCGACATCCAGTCTGATATGTCGCTCAGTAGGTGTGTGATTCGGGCGGAGACCGAGGGGGTGAGGTGGGGGGTTGAGAGATAGATTTGTGTGTCGTCGGCATAGAGGTGGTAGTTGAAGCCGTGGGAGTGTATGAGTTGGCCAAGGGAAGAGGTGTAGATGGAGAAGAGAAGGGGCCCGAGGACGGAGCCTTGAGGGACCCCAACAGAGAGGGCGAGTGAGAGGGAGGTGGTAGCATTATAGGTAATGATGAAGGAGTGTTGTGATAGGTAGGATGAGAGCCAGGAGAGAGCAGAGTCTCTTTGGCCAAGATATCAACACTATCTCCAGAATGAATCTTCTGAGCCTGAAGCTGTTGGATCAGGGTCATCACTGGGGCAGGAAAATATTTTAGATAAACAATTTTCACCAAATACCACAATCCCACCAGCCCACCTTCCATTGTAATACCCATCATGTTGGAATGGTGTCCACAAAACATTGCCCTCGTAGTGCAGCAGCTCTTCAGGGCTAAGCTGTCATTATTGGTAAACCTCAGCTTGTAACACATAGGGACTTCCATACACAATGTTGTGTGCTCTTGCCTACTGGTAATCTTCTAGCTCAATAAAGCTTTTCCTATTGATGGAGCACGGAGTGATCATCCTAAGGACGTTTTCAGTATGATTTAGGCACTGGTACATTGAAACTAGTGAAAGTCCGAGAGGACGTGTGACTTAGACCCAATTGGTCTCTGTCTCCCTTGTTGTCATCAAATATTCTGTTGAAATATTCAAAATATTGACGCTAGTTCCAGAAATTCACATTCTGAGTCTTAGGCTGTTGGATAAGGTTCATCACAGGGGCTGGAAACTTTTTTTTGGACAGCAATTCCACCAGGTCCCACAATCCCACCTTCCATTGTATTACCCATCATTTTGCAATGGTGTCTGTGACGGAGATCAGAAATATTATTTTATTTTTGTGTTGTTTTGTTGAAATCAACAAGTGTGTCCAGCAGTCAGCTTGTCTGCTTAATTAAATCTTAGAGTTCCTGTGCCCCGCAGGGGGTGGGAGATGAGGTTGATCTATGAGTTCCTGTGCCCTGTAGGGGGTGGGAGATGAGGTTGATCTGTGAGTTCCTGTGCCCCGCAGGGGGTGGGGGATGAGGTTGATCTATGAGTTCCTGTGCCCCGCAGGGGGTGGGGGATGAGGTTGATCTGTGAGTTCCTGTGCCCCTCAGGGGGTGGGAGATGAGGTTGATCTGTGAGTTCCTGTGCCCCTCAGGGGGTGGGAGATGAGGTTGATCTGTGAGTTCCTGTGCCCCGCAGGGGTGGGTGATGAGGTTGATCTGTGAGGTCCTGTGCCCCGCAGGGGGTGGGTGATGAGGTTGATCTGTGAGGTCCTGTGCCCCGCAAGGGGTGGGAGATGAGGTTGATCTATGAGCTCCTGTGCCCCATAGGGGGTGGGAGTTGAGGTTGATCTATGAGTTCCTGTGCCCCTCAGGGGGTGGGAGAAAAGGTTGATCTATGAGCTCCTGTACCCCTCAGAGGGTGGGATATGAGGTAATCTATGAGTTCCTGTGCCCCTCAGAGGGTGGGATATGAGGTTGATCTATGAGTTCCTGTGCCCCTCAGGGGGTGGGAGATGAGGTTGATCTATGAGCTCCTGTACCCCTCAGAGGGGGGGAGATGAGGTTAATCTATGAGTTCCTGTGCCCCGCAGGGGGTGGGAGATGAGGTTGATCTAGGAGTTCCTGTGCCCTGCAGGGGGTGGGAGATGAGGTTGATCTATGAGGTCCTGTGCCCCGCAGGGGGTGGGAAATGAGGTTGATCTATGAGCTCCTGTGCCCCGTAGGGGGTGGGAGATGAGGTTGATCTGTGAGCTCCTGTGCCCTGCAGGGGGTGGGAGATGAGGTTGATCTATGAGTTCCTGTGCACCACAGGGGGTGGGAGATGAGGTTGATCTATGAGCTCCTGTGCACCGCAGGGGGTGGGAGATGAGGTTGATCTATGAGCTCCTGTGCCCCACAGGGGGTGGGAGATGAGGTTGATCTATGAGCTCCTATGCCCCGCAGGGGGTGGGAGATGAGGTTGATCTATGAGTTCCTGTGCCCCGCAGGGGGTGGGTAACGAGGTTGATCTCAGTAGGAGGCACAGACAGCACAGTGTCCTGCGGCTGTGAAAAGCCAGACGTGTCGACACCGGGGGCTTGAGGTTTGGTCAACTTGAAAGGACCATATAATGTCCCTATGGTGAGAGAAAACTCTCAGAACGTGCAGAGCATGAGTCAGGATGGACAGAGCAGCTCATGGCTGCAGGCCTCGCTAGGAGATGCATTGAACTGTTTTTGCTTTTTGCACTGCTGGGACTTGTGGTTCTACATTGTCTGTGCAGTTTTCTGGACACTGGAACTCTGCTCTCCTCTCTGCTCTGCCTCCTTGCTGTAAGTCACCCCCTTCCTGCCCATTTTCAGCTTTTAGTGCTCTCGCACTGTGAATGACAATTGCGCGGTCATGCAACACTGTACCCATTTGAAATTTTTATCATTATTTTGAGACAGATAGAGATTTATTTTGGTGGTATTTAATCCCCTTTGGGTTTTTATTTTTTGCTAAACAAACCAAAAACAACTGAAAATTAAAAAAAAAAGTTTTCTTATTAGTTTCTGTTATAAAATGTTGTAAATGAGTAATTTTTCTCCTTCACTGATGTGCGCTAATGAGGCCACAGTGATGGGCACTGATAGGCTGTACTGATGAGGAGGCACTAGTAGGTGGCACTGATGGGCATTGACAGGCATCACTGATAGGCATTGAAAGGCAGAACTCATATATAATACTGATAGGCAGCACTGATGGGCACTGATGATGAGGCACTAGTAGGTGGCACTGATGGACATTGACCGACATCACTGATAGGCATTGAAACGCAGTACTCATGTATGATACTGATAGGCAGCACTGATGGGCACTGATGAGGGGGCACTAGTAGGTGGCACTGATGGGCATTGACAGGCATCACTGATAGGCATTGAAACGCAGTACTCATATATGATACTGATAGGCAGCACTGATGGGCACTGATGAGGGGGGCACTAGTAGGTGGCACTGATGGACATTGACCGACATCACTGATAGGCATTGAAACGCAGTACTCATGTATGATACTGATAGGCAGCAGTGACTGGCACTGATAGGCAGAACTTACTGGCACTGTAAGGCGGCACTGATAGGTGGTACTGATTGGCACTGATAGTTGGCACTGAAAGGCAGCTCAGAGGGGCACTGATATGTGACATTGATGTGCTCTGGTAGGCACTGATAT
>NW_028320019.1:52500-73365 GCF_062004578.1 Staurois parvus | reverse complement strand
CTAGTGCATTACCATAAAAAATGTTTAATAAAAAATAAAGTAGGTGTTGTACTCACAAACGACAATATAGTCAAGGCACATCACAAAGAACAGCTGGGTCAGCACCGTGCTGAGAAACAGTCCGCAATAGGGAGTGTAGACATCCAAAAGGCTGACGCGTTTCGAGGACTTGCCTCTTCCTCAGTTACTCAGCGCGGTGTTGACCCAGCAGTTCTTTGTGATGTGCCTTGACTAGATTGAAGGAACGTACCTGAGAGAAGAACGGCGGCAGAGGGTGTTGATGGTGACCAGACCGGACAACTGTGGAGTGTGCCAAAGACTGCGAGGGAGGTGCACAGGATGCACTAGGAGTCACTAGATGGCACCAAAAGCTATGGGGTTCACAGGGGTGCACTGGGGTCACTAGATGACACAGGAAACTCTGGGGTGCACTGAAGTCATGGGGGGCACGGGGGTCAGTAGATAACACAGGATGATCTGGGATGCACTGGAATTATGGGGAGCACAGGGCTGCATTGAGGTCACTAGCACAGGAATATCTGGGGTGCACTGGAGTCATGGGGAGCACAGGGGTGCACTGTGGTCATGGGAGGCTCAGGGGTGCACTGGGGTCATGGGGTGCATTGGGATCAGTAGATGACACAGGATGTTCTGGGATGCACTGGAATTATGGGGAGCACAGGGATGCATTGAGGTCACTAGCTAGCACAGGAATATCTGGGGTGCATTGGAGTTATGGGGAGAACAGGGGTGCACTGGGGTCATAGGGCACATTGGGGTCAACACATAACACAGGAAGCTCTGGGGTGCACTGGAGTCATGGTGAACACAGGGGTGCACTGGGGTCATGGGGCACATTGGGGTCGTAGATGTCACAGGATGTCCTGGGGTGCACTGGGGTTATGGGGAGCACAGGGGTGCACTAAGATCACTAGCTAGCGCAGGAATATCTGGTTGCACTAGAGTCACCAAGTGCATTGGTCTTTGTAGACGACACAGGATGCTCTGGGAGGCACTGAAGTCATGGGGTGCACTGGGGTCTATAGAAGACACATGATGCTCTGGGAGGCACTGAAGTCATGGGGTGCACTGGGGTCTATAGAAGACACAGGATGCTCTGGGAGGCACTGAAGTCATGGGGTGCACTGGGGTCTATAGAAGACACATGATGCTCTGGGAGGCACTGAAGTCATGGGGTGCACTGGGGTCTATAGAAGACACATGATGCTCTGGGAGGCACTGAAGTCATGGGGTGCACTGGGGTCTATAGAAGACACATGATGCTCTGGGAGGCACTGAAGTCATGGGGTGCACTGGGGTCTATGGATGACACATGATGCTCTGGGAGGCTCTGAAGTCATGGGGTGCACTGGGGTCTATAGAAGACACATGATGCTCTGGGAGGCACTGAAGTCATGGGGTGCACTGGGGTCTATGGATGACACATGATGCTCTGGGAGGCTCTGAAGTCATGGGGTGCACTGGGGTCTATGGATGACACATGATGCTCTGGGAGGCTCTGAAGTCATGGGGTGCACTGGGGTCTATAGAAGACACATGATGCTCTGGGAGGCACTGAAGTCATGGGTGCACTGAGGTCTATAGATGACACAGTATGCTCTGGGGAGGCACTGAAGTCACGGGGTGCACTGGGGTCTATAGATTACACAGTATGTTCTGGGGCACACTAGAGTCATGGCGCACATTGGGGGTAGTAGATGGAACATGATGCTCTGGGGTGCATTGGAGTTGTGGGAAACACAGGGGTGCACTGGGGTCAGTAGAAGACGCAGGGTTTTCTGGGGTCACTGGGCACATTGGGGTAATTAGATGACATGGAATGCTTTGGGGTGCACCAGGTCACTAGAGGACACAGGACGCTCCGAGGTGCACTGAAGTGATGGAGCACACTTGGGTCCTTAGATGACACATGATGCTGTAAGATACACTGGGGTCAAAGGGCGCACTGGGTTCACCAGGTTACTCAGGATGCTTTGGGGTGCAATAGAGTCAAGGGGAACCAGAGACACACAGGGGCCACAAGAATACATAGGATGCTTTGTTACTGGGGAGGCACACAGGTAAGTAATGCAGCAGTGGGCCCAGCTGATACATAGCAAAGCAATGCTTAAGTGCCGAGCCCTTTGCAGGTGGTGCCAGTCAGTAGAGCCGTCTCCTGATTGGCTGCAGTGCTCACGTTCTGGGTAGAATCCATACGTGTCAGTAGTCCCGCTTCGGAGAGGAGAGCTAACACTGGATCCTGGACGAGTTGAGTGACAAGGAGTCCAAATGAGCGTTGCCTACAAAGCGAATGTTGGCGAATATGATGAAGCTGTAATCGCCTTTAATACCCAATCACGTGCCAGCAAAAATCTTTTTTTTTTCTTCTCCACCTTATATACTATTATTTATGACCATTTATCATCCAATATGAATTGTCTTTGCTTAGTAAATTAGCCCCAAAGGTGGTTCCGGTGGGTCAATGATAATTTATGTGGTGATGATCAGGAAAATGGCGGGGAGGATCCGTTCAAGTTGTGTTGTAAAATTTTTGAAGGGTTGTGAATGTTTGTGTTTTTTTTTTTCCGTAGTAAAGTCAATGGGCAGTTTAGGAATTTAGAAAAGGTCTCTATTGCCCCTTTTGGACCAATCATTGTAGATGTGACTCTATTACCAGAATGTGTGTAGTCACCAAAACAAGTGCTTTTAACTAGTGCTGGGTTCTGAAATCCAGCGCCAAATGTGTTGGTCAGTTGATTCCAATAGCTCATTCTTCCCACTGACCCCCAATGTAAGGGACATTCTCCCCACTGATCACCAATGTAAGGGACATTCTTCCCACTGACCCCCAATGTAAGGGACATTCTTCCCACTGACCCCCAATGTAAGGGACATTCTTCTCACTGACCCCCAATGTAAGGGACATTCTTCCCACTGACCCCCAATGTAAGGGGACATTCTTCCCACTGACCACCAATGTAAGGGACATTCTTCCCACTGACCTCCAATGTAAGGGACATTCTTCCCCCTGACCACCAATGTAAGGGACATTCTTCCCACTGACCCCCAATGTAAGGGACATTCTTCCCACTGACCCCCAATGTAAGGGACATTCTTCCCACTGACCCCCAATGTAAGGGACATTCTTCCCACTGACCACCAATGTAAGGGACATTCTTCCCACTGATCACCAATGTAAGGGACATTCTTCCCACTGATCACCAATGTAAGGGACATTCTTCCCACTGACCCCCAATTTAAGGGACATTCTTCCCACTGACCCCCAATGTAAGGGGCATTCTTCCCACTGACCCCCAATGTAAGGGACATTCTTCCCACTGACCACCAATGTAAGGGACATTCTTCCCACTGACCACCAATGTAAGGGACATTCTTCCCACTAACCCCCAATGTAAGGATCATTCTTCCCACTGACCCCCAATGTAAGGGACATTCTTCCCACTGACCCCCAATGTAAGGGACATTCTTCCCACTGACTACCAATGTAAGGGACATTCTTCCCACTGACCACCAATGTAAAGGACATTCTTCCCACTGACCCCCAATGTAAGGGACATTCTTCCCACTGACCCCCAATGTAAGGGACATTCTTCCCACTGACCCCCAATGTAAGGAACATTCTTCCCACTGACCCCCAATGTAAGGGACGTTCTTCCCACTGACCCCCAATGTAAGGGACGTTCTTTTCACTGACCCCCAATGTAAGGGACGTTCTTCCCACTGACCCCCAATGTAAGGGACGTTCTTCCCACTGACCCCCAATGTAAGGAACATTCTTCCCACTGACCCCCAATGTAAGGGACATTCTTCCCACTGATCACCAATGTAAGGGACATTCTTCCCACTGATCACCAATGTAAGGGACATTCTTCCCACTGACCCCCAATGTAAGGGACGTTCTTCCCACTGACCCCCAATGTAAGGGACGTTCTTCCCACTGACCCCCAATGTAAGGGACGTTCTTCCCACTGACCCCCAATGTAAGGGACGTTCTTCCCACTGACCCCCTATGTAAGGGACATTCTTCCCACTGACCCCCAATGTAAGGGACATTCTTCCCACTGACCCCCCAATGTAAGGGACATTCTTCCCACTGACCACCAATGTAAGAGACATTCTTCCCACTGACCCCCAATGTAAGGGATGTTCTTCCCACTGACCCCCAATGTAAGGGACATTCTTCCCACTGACCATCATACTAATGTACGGTAAGTCGTAGGTATATTAATTATTAGTAGGGGGTTCCCTGATCCCGGAAAGTTAATTGAAGGGTTCCTCCATATTAACAAGGTTGAGAAAGGCTGTTCTGTAGGAAATGGAAGTGACCTGGTCCCAGGGACTACACAAGAATGTAGGCGGGTAGAGCAGTTCCCAGGCTCAGGAGCTGGAGGCATCAGTTCTAACTATTCCTCCCTCTTATTTCCCAGCTGTGTGATCACATTGCATGCCGTACAGATCTTTATGCCCTTCCCCCCCCTTTACCCTATGGCTGAGCTTTTATAAATGCAAGATTTTAATCAAATGTATGAAGTTGGTGGCCTGAAGGGCCAGAGGGTGGAAGTGTTCTAAGCGCGACCTGCGGGTCTGTGGCCCTTTGTGGTTGTGTCCATGCCGCTGACACGTGTGTGCATGTTTGTGTTCAGGTCTCCATAGAGAACGGGGGAAGTTTGCTGAAAACCGAGCCTTGATTTACCACGTCTTTTGCGCTGATCCCGTAGAAGCCGACTCAGCACACTGTCTGTCTCCGGAAAGGAAATGTAAGAGTTTATATCTCATTAAACAATTTCTTCATGTCTCCCAATAGGTAGTCAGCTAAACACTTGTTAATCCCCGCGCTCTGACAAGCGCGGCCCGCGGAATTAGGCCAACCACTGCTACAAATAGCTGGTGCGCATGAAACGGTAATCATTGCTTTCCACTCTATTATTAGATTAACTTCACAGGGAACGCCGTTCTCCTCCTTCTCTCTGTGAGCCGATGCATAAATGACACATTTTACCCTCCGATGGATCTAGCGGGAGAGCGCCGGCGACACGGCCCTTAGACCCGGCACTCCCCAGACACATTACTCTTGATTGCTGAAGACGTTTGCGGCCGCTTGGAGACAGTTGGGATGTCAAAGCGCTGGAGAAAAGTCGACAAAGCGCTTGATCTCTATTAGAGGAGTCCTAGAAATGGGGAAGGGGGGGCACATTTATCCTTCGAATTCCCTTGAATTCCCTGGAATCGCCCCCCCCCCGGGATTACATTTTAATGACGTTACATTGGGATGTCAAAGCGCTGGAGAAAAGTCGACAAAGCGCTTGATCTCTCGTAGAGTCGTAGAAATGGGGGGCCCCATTTATCCTTCGAATTCCCTGGAACTGTCCCCCCCGGGATTACATTTTAATGACATTACATTGGGATGTCAAAGCGCTGAAGAAAAGTTGACAAAGCGCTTGATCTCTATTAAAGGAGTCGTAGAAATGGGGGGGCCCCATTTATCCTTCGAATTCCCTGGAAGAGCCCCCCCGGGATTACATTTAATGACATTACATTGGGATGTCAAAGCGCTGGAGAAAAGTTGACAAAGCGCTTGATCTCTCGTAGAGTTGTAGAAATGGGAGCCCCATTTATCCTTCGAATTCCCAGGAAAAGTCGACAAAACGCTTGATCTCTATTGGAGGAGTCCTAGAAATGGGGGGGGGCACATTTATCCTTCGAATTCCTTTGAATTCCCTGGAACCGCCCCCCCCCCCCCCCCCCCCCGGATTACATTTAATGACATTACATTGGGATGTCAAAGCGCTGGAGAAAAGTCGACAATGCGCTTGATCTCTATTAGAGAAGTCCTAGAAATGGGGGGGGGGGGGGGGCACATTTATCCTTCAAATTCCTTTGAATTCCCTGGAACCACCCCCCCCGGATTACATTTTAATGACATTACATTGGGATGTCAAAGCGCTGGAGAAAAGTTGACAAAGCGCTTGATCTCTATTAAAGGAGTTGTAGAAATGGGGGGCCCCATTTATCCTTCCAATTCCCTGGAACTGTCCCCCCCGGGACTACATTTTAATGTAACGGAAGCCGCCCTTTCGTTACATATGGTTTATGATAAAACTAAAGCAAAGTTCTCAAGAAAATTGTATAATGTATGGCCAGCCTTATTTTCAATAAAATGTTCCTCCCACACTCCAAAGACATGCTGGTAGGTTAATTGGCTCCTGTCTAAATTGTCCTAGTTTCATCCCTGGCCATGTGGGATCTCCTGCATGGTGGGGGGTTGGGGAAAGACCTGGCAACCTACCCTGTAAAAATAATTGCTATGAGAATTCATGGAAGAAGTCGCTTACGAGTGACGGTCCATGCAATCGCCAAGGGTGGGATACAACTGAATAGATAGATTGATAGATAGATTGATAGATAGATTGATAGATAGATTGATAGATAGATAATAGATAGATAATAGATAGATAGATAATAGATAGATAATAGATAGATAATAGATAGATAGATAATAGATAGATAGATAATAGATAGATAGATAGATAGATAATAGATAGATAGATAGATAATAGATAGATAATAGATAGATAGATAATAGATAGATAGATAATAGATAGATAGATAATAGATAGATAGATAATAGATAGATAGATAGATAATAGATAGATAGATAGATAGATAGATAGATAGATAGATAGATAGATAATAGATAGATAGATAGATAGATAGATAGATAATAGATAGATAGATAGATAATAGATAGATAGATAGATAATAGATAGATAGATAGATAATAGATAGATAGATAGATAGATAGATAGATAGATAGATAGATAGATAGATAGATAGATAATAGATAGATAGATAATAGATAGATAGATAATAGATAGATAGATAATAGATAGATAGATAATAGATAGATAGATAATAGATAGATAGATAGATAATAGATAGATAGATAGATAATAGATAGATAGATAGATAGATAATAGATAGATAGATAGATAATAGATAGATAGATAATAGATAATAGATAATAGATAGATAGATAATAGATAGATAGATAATAGATAGATAGATAATAGATAGATAGATAATAGATAGATAGATAAATAGATAGATAGATAGATGATAGATAGATGATAGATAGATGATAGATAATAGATAGATAGATACGTTGTACAATTTTCTTGAGAATTTTACTTTAGATTTACCATAAACTGTGTGTAATGGAACCGACCCAGACTGCGCTCGAGTACCGCTTCCCCATCCGAACACCGACAACAGACACCACAGCTGATCATACAAGACTAGACGACACCGATCTTGAAGTAAATCAGGAGGTAGACTAGTTTACTTGAGCACGGATACAAGATATATACACTCAGGGGACAGTCCCCCCTCCCTGCATAATGACACAGGGCGGGGCAATCTACGTTTAGTAACAAGAGACACACAGGTATTCATACTTCACACCAGCAGACAGTCCCATCAGGAGGGAGGGCTGCTGGAGACCCCCCCCAGGGGCGGACTAACCATTCAAGGCCCGGGGTCAGTAGGGGGCCCCATGAGATGCCCCAGGTACCTTTCATTGGCTTTTTCATAGGCTTTTTTGGGTGTGGACGAGGACACGGGCCCCATGATCCCCTATTGCCCGGGGGCCCCGTGAGTTGTCAGCCCGCCCTTGCCCCCCCCCCCCACTAAGCTAATACACATAAACACATACATCCTATAATAGTTTGCTCCCAAGTTAGACAGACAATAGAACAATGGGATGCAGCCACATGACATTAACCACTTCCAGTCCGGACACTTCCCCCCCCCCCCTTCCAGTCCGGACAATTTCCCCCCCTTCCAGTCCGGACAATTTCCCCCCCTTCCAGTCCGGACACTTTCCCCCCCTTCCAGTCCGGACACTTCCCCCCCTTCCAGTCCGGACGCTTTCCACCCCCTTCCAGTCCGGACGCTTTCCCCCCCCCTTCCAGTCCGGACGCTTTCCCCCCCCCTTCCAGTCCGGACGCTTTCCCCCCCCCTTCCAGTCCGGACGCTTTCCCCCCCCCTTCCAGTCCGGACGCTTTCCCCCCCCCCTTCCAGTCCGGACGCTTTCCCCCCCCCTTCCAGTCCGGACGCTTTCCCCCCCCCTTCCAGTCCGGACGCTTCCCCCCCCCCCTTCCAGTCCGGACGCTTCCCCCCCCCCCTTCCAGTCCGGACGCTTCCCCCCCCCCCTTCCATTCCGGACGCTTCCCCCCCCCCTTCCAGTCCGGACGCTTTCCCCCCCCCCCTTCCAGTCCGGACGCTTTCCCCCCCCCCTTCCAGTCCGGACGCTTCCCCCCCCCCTTCCAGTCCGGACGCTTTCCCCCCCCCCTTCCAGTCCGGACGCTTTCCCCCCCCCCTTCCAGTCCGGACGCTTTCCCCCCCCCTTCCAGTCCGGACGCTTTCCCCCCCCCTTCCAGTCCGGACGCTTTCCCCCCCCCCTTCCAGTCCGGACGCTTTCCCCCCCCCCCTTCCAGTCCGGACGCTTTCCCCCCCCCCCTTCCAGTCCGGACGCTTTCCCCCCCCCCCTTCCAGTCCGGACGCTTTCCCCCCCCCCCTTCCAGTCCGGACGCTTTCCCCCCCCCCCTTCCAGTCCGGACGCTTTCCCCCCCCCCTTCCAGTCCGGACGCTTTCCCCCCCCCCTTCCAGTCCGGACGCTTTCCCCCCCCCCCCTCCAGTCCGGACGCTTTCCCCCCCCCTTCCAGTCCGGACGCTTTCCCCCCCCCCCCCTTCCAGTCCGGATGCTTTTCCCCCCCCCCCTTCCAGTCCGGACGCTTTCCCCCCCCCCTTCCAGTCCGGACGCTTTCCCCCCCCCCCTTCCAGTCCGGACGCTTTCACCCCCCCAGGCAAATTTTCAGCTTTCAGCGCTATCACACTTTGAATGACAATTGTTTAGCATTTTTTGAGACAGATACAACTTTATTTTGGTTGTATTTATTCACCGCTGGGATTTTTATTTTTTTTTTGCTATATAAATGAATATGTCCAAAAATTATAAAAAAAAAGTGTTTCTTATAAAATTTTGCAAATTAATAATATTTCATCATAAATCTTGGCCAAAATTGATTCCGTTATCTTTTTAGTAAAAAAAGAAAAAAATAACCCAAATTAGTTTATAACCAAAAATTATAATTTTTAAACTTTTTTTTTTTCACACTTTTATTTTAATTTTTTTTATATTATTTATGTTTATTTTTTTTTACTTACTGTCAACCTAGCAGTGTGGGGTCACCATGGTGACACTGTACTACTTGTGGGGGGTGATGGAGATTTTTTTTTTTTTTTATACTGATTGCTTTTACACCCATAAAGGCTGTAAAAGCAATCATTTCTCCTTCTCTCTGGCTGCATTCTTGTAGCCATTGAGAACTACTGTGTGAGCTGTGATTGGTCACAGTTTTTCACATGGTACAAGGCTGTTGTGAATGGACCTGTACCATGTGACCTCTGTGATCATTCACAGATTTCACACATAGTAAGCAATGATGTCAGAAGTGACATCTTGCTTACTACTCTGCATGTGATCAGCCAATCCGTGATCACATGATCGGGACCTCACACAGAGGTCCCGTACGGCGATCGGTGTTCCACTGTGTCCGGAGGACACAGCGGGCACCGGATCGCGGTGCTGCGCACTCCCGGGGAGCGCGCACAAGCAGGGGGCAGGGAGGCCGTTATATACAATGGCCGGACGGGAGGTGGTTAAACTATCAACAACCGCCCCACCCCACCTATCTCCTAGACATGTCTACACAGTCTGAGACAAAGCCCCCCCAATGTTAGGACAGATCACCCTGTACCCCTAACAGGCACAGGGTGACTTACACATAAAAAGGATATGGGGAGCTGAGACAGGGGTCTCCCCACCTCTCCAAAGGGGGCTGTGCTCCATGGGCCCCCCACCCAAAGTGACTCCCGTCACACCATATAATACGAGGTCAAACCGAAGCAACCGCTAGTCAGAAACTTGGGACACACTACATGAAACTGCCCATCTTAGTATAAATTACTGCTACTCCTGACTGCTGGGGTCTGCAAAGGGCTACACAACTCTACCAAAGCATCAGCTACTCCAACGTTCCCCAAACTGTGGCCCATGGGCCAGATGCGGCCCTCTGCTACCCAAAAGTGGGGCATATTTTTTGCCACTGACAACAATGATGGGCCACTATTTTTCCCTATCACCAACACCAATGATGGGGCACTATTCCCCCCACTGACACCAATGATGGGGCACTATTCCCCCCACTGACACCAATGATGGGGCACTATTCCTCCCACTGACACCAATGATGGGGCACTATTCCTCCCACTGATACCAATGATGGGGCACTATTCCCCCCACTGACACCAATGATGGGGCACTATTCCTCCCACTGACACCAATGATGGGGCACTATTCCTCCCACTGACACCAATGAAGGGGCACTATTCCTCCCACTGACACCAATGATGGGGCACTATTCCTCC
Organism: Staurois parvus; assembly: GCF_062004578.1. NCBI lineage: Eukaryota > Metazoa > Chordata > Amphibia > Anura > Ranidae > Staurois > Staurois parvus. Next base: position 62,856 of record NW_028320019.1, on the reverse strand, counting down.
CACTGACACCAATGATGGGGCACTATTCCTCCCACTGACACCAATGATGGGGCACTATTCCTCCCACTGACACCACTGATGGGGCACTATTCCTCCCACTGACACCAATGATGGAGCACTATTCCTCCCACTGACACCAATGATGGGGCACTATTCCTGCCACTGACACCAATGATGGGGCACTATTCCTCCCACTGACACCAATGATGGGGCACTATTCCTCCCACTGACACCAATGATGGGACACTATTCCTCCCACTGACACCAATGATGGTGTACTATTCCTCCCACTGATACCAATGATGAGACACTATTCCTCCCACTGACACCAATGATGGTGCACTATTCCTCCCACTGACACGAATGATGGTGCACTATTCCTCCCACTGACACGAATGATGGTGCACTATTCCTCCCACTGACACCAATGATGGTGCACTATTCCTCCCACTGACACCAATGATGGTGCACTTTTCCTCCCTCTGACACCAATGATGGGACACTATTCCTCCCACTGACACCAATGATGGGACACGATTCCTCCCACTGACACCAATGATGGGGCACTATTCCTCCCACTGACACCAATGATGGGACACTATTCCTCCCACTGACACCAATGATGGGGCACTATTCCTCCCACTGACACCAATGATGGGGCACTATTCCTCCCACTGACACCAATGATGGGGCACTATTCCTCCCACTGACACCAATGATGGGGCACTATTCCTCCCACTGACACCAATGATGGGGCACTATTCCTCCCACTGACACCAATGATGGGACACTATTCCTCCCACTGACACCAATGATGGGGCACTATTCCTCCCACTGACACCAATGATGGGGCACTATTCCTCCCACGGACACCAATGATGGGGCACTATTCCTCCCACGGACACCAATGATGGGGCACTATTCCTCCCACTGACACCAATGATGGGGCACTATTCCTCCCACTGACACCAATGATGGGGCACTATTCCTCCCACTGACACCAATGATGGGGCACTATTCCTCCCACTGACACCAATGATGGGGCACTATTCCTCCCACTGACACCAATGATGGGGCACTATTCCTCCCACTGACACCAATGATGGGGCACTATTCCTCCCACTGACACCAATGATGGGGTACAATTCCTCCCACTGACACCAATGATGGGTCACTATTCCTCCCACTGACACCAATGATGGGTCACTATTCCTCCCACTGACACCAATGATGGGTCACTATTCCTTCCAATGACACCAATGATGGGGCACTTTTCCTCCCACTGACACCAATGATGGGGCACTATTCCTCCCACTGACACCAGTGAAGGGCCACTAATCCTCATACTGACACAAATGATGGGACTCCCACTGGCACTATTCCTCCTATTGACAACAACAATGGGGCACTACTCCTTTTACTGACCAAAGGAGCTATGTACATTTTTTTTGCTCCCAGCAACCATCAAGCCTGAGGCATACCTTACTCACGCTGGGATATTTTCTGACCCCACCAGGCACAATCTGACACCCCTAAAGTCCAAAGGACTGTAAACTGGCCCTCTGTTTAGAAGGTTTGGAGACCCCTGAACTACTCTTTAGGTGAAAGTATTATTTGACTGCAGTAGTAGTTGATGTGTGGAATAGACTTGATGGACCTCTTGGTCTGTTGTCTGCTATCACTCTATATTTCTATGGCTACTGGAGTTTGCAAAGGGCCACAAAGCAATTACTTAAGGGCCACGTGTTGGGCACCAGGGGCCTATATGCCCGTTCCTTCTGGATAGGAACTTTGGAAGAGTCCTAATTGACATTCATAACTTTGACACTTTTTTTATATATTTAATAAAAAAAGTTACATATTTTGAGATATTTCGTATTGATGCTTCACATATGTATGTTGTTGTGATTAAATTATAATCGTAATAAGGATCAGAAATTCTTTTTTTGTTTTTGCATGCTGTAATAACATTGAAAATTATATTGGAAAAAAATTGTGTGTAATCCTCAACACCCCTCAAAAAGAGGTTGAAAATTACCTAATCAATGAATGTATATATATATATATATGTGTGTGTGTGTATATATTTATTTTCTTTTTATATGTTTGACCATCTGAGGAGGCTGTCACATTCTTCCATGTGACAGCCTCCTCTGAAGATGCTACTTTTGAGTAACCACCTTCCTGACTCTCCAGGCCCTGACACAGGCCAGTTCAGGTTCCTTGGCCATGTAAAGCAATCAAACCCTAAAGAGCTGGGAGATGATGTCTCCATGCAATGTCCATCCGTCAGAAGTTTCCTGTAAGCCCTCGCGGACATTCTTCCGTGTGACAGCCTCCTCTGAAGGTTCTACTTTTGAGTAACCACCTTCCTGACTCTCCAGGCCGTGACACACACCAGTTCAGGTTATTTGGCCTTGTAAAGCTATCACAGGTACCATAAAGAGCCAAGAGATGATGTCTCCATTCAGTGTCCATTTGGCTGAAGCTTCCTGTAAGCCCTCATGGACAGTCTTCCATGTGACAGCCTCTTCTGAAGGTTCTACTTTTGAGTAACCTCCTTCCTGACTCTCCAGGCCCTGATACAGGCCAGTTCAGGTTCCTTGGCCTTGTAAAGCTATCACAGGTACCATAAAGAGCCAAGAGATGATGTCTCCATTCTATATCCTTTTAGCAGAAGCTTCCTGTAAGCCCTCGCGGACATTCTTCCATGTGACAGCCTCCTCTGAAGGTTCTACTTTTGAGTAACCTCCTTCCTGACTCTCCAGGCCCTGACACAGGCCAGTTCAGGTTCCTTGGCCTTGTAAAGCTATCACAGGTACCATAAAGAGCCAAGAGATGATGTCTCCATTCAGTGTCCATTTGGCTGAAGCTTCCTGTAAGCCCTCATGGACAGTCTTCCATGTGACAGCCTCCTCTGAAGGTGCTACTTTTGATTAACCACCTTCCTGACTCTCCATGCCCTGACACAGGCCAGTTCAGGTTCCTTGGCCTTGTAAAGCTATCATAGGTACCATAAAGAGCCAAGAGATGATGTCTCCATTTAGTGTCCATTTGGCTGAAGCTTCCTGTAAGCCCTCATGGAAGTCTTCTATGTGACAGCCTCTTCTCAGGAATCTTCCTTTGAGTAACCACCTTCCTGACTCTCCAGGCCTTGACACAGACCAGTTCGGGTTACTTGAGCCTTGGTTCTGGCTTCCTTCCAAAGTAAAGGAACTGGGAAGCAAGGACTGCGACACACTTTTTTTTTTTTTTTTTCCCCAGGCAGCCAACCTGGAAGGCAAGACTGGACCTAGCTAAACATATCCTCAGCAAACAAAGCCTGGGAAGCCAGGACTTTTCTGGATGCTCTCCAAATATGTATTCTCTACCCCAGCCCACATCACTGGCATAGACCCCTCAGTGGTTGGCCAGGGCAGAATAAATATTTATAACCAAATACTTTCTATCTTCTCACGCTATCTACTGGGGAACACTCCCCAGCAGCAGGCAGAAACAAGCGATTTTCTAGAATTTAGAAGAAACCAAACAATCCTAGATAATATGAAAAAATCCCAGGCTGGCTACAACCTACCATAGCTGCAAGCACTAAACTTAGACTATTGACCATCCAGCATAAGACGGGGTCCCGACAATTGTACCTATGATCACGTGTTTCTATAATGGTACATATACAGCCAGTTTAAGCCTCATCCATAATTCTCCTGTCCAATAAAAATGCCTTGGTGGCCAATACATTTTGGGTTAGGTATTGAGGAGTGCCTATATCAAAGTTCATATCACTTAGAGGTCTTTTCTCAACACATTTTGGTTAAGAGCTTTAAATACCACCAACACATTGCAAGACCTCACCCTTCCTCAGGGCTTGAGCAGAACTTAATGTTGTTAGATTTACGATGAGATGCAATAGGAGGCCTGTGTTAGGGCTTGATAAAGACTGTCAAATTTTGATGGCACTGAGAACTGCCGTGTCATTTTCAGTGGTCAGTCCATTGGCTATAGCAGTAGAGAGGCTCCCACCGACCAGCTGGATAGGCATACAAGCAGGTCACCCTGGCGGATGATGTGGACTCACCAGAGGGGCAAGGTCTAAGTACTAACTGGTCTTCACCAGAGCTCCTGATGGTGGAGATGGGTCTGCTGCATGTTAGTACCAGGTTGTGGTACTCAGGATTGTCCTACCAGGAAGTGAGCAAGCTGGGGTCCAGTAGCAGATATAGCAGGTAGGGATCAAGCAGAAGCATGGTCAGTAAACAAGCCAAAGGTCGATAACAAGTGGTTGCAGGTAGGGATCAAGCAGAAGCGTAGTCTAGGAACAAGCCAAAGGTTGGTAATGAGCGGTTGCAGGTTGGGATCAAGGAGAAGCACAGTCAGTAAACAAGGCAAAGGTTGGTAATGAGTGGACACGGGTTGGGATCAAGTAGAAGCACAGTCGAGGAACAAGCCAAAGGTTGGTAACAAGTGGTTTCAGGTTGGGATCAAGCAGAAGCGTAGTCGAGGAACAAGCCAAAGGTTGGTAATGAGTGGTTACTCGCTTCTCCTTGATCCCAACCTGCAACCACTTGTTACCAACCTTTGGCTTTTTCCTCGACTATGCTTCTACTTGATCTCAACCCATGTCCACTCATTACCGACCTTTAGCTTGTTTACTGACTGCGCTTCTCCTTTATCCCAACCTGAAAACAAGCTAAAGGTCGGTAATGAGTGGACACAGGTTGGGATCAAGTAGAAACACAGTCGAGGAACAAGCCAAAGGTCAGTAATGAGTGGTTGCAGGTTGGATCAAGCAGAAGCACAGTCAGTAAACAAGCCAAAGGTCAGTAACGAGTGGTTACAGATTGGGATCATGGAGAAGCGTAGTCGAGGGACAAGCCAAAGTTTGGTAACAAGTGGTCACAGGTTGGGATCAAGCAGAAGCGTAGTCGAGGAACAAGCTGAAGGTCGGTAATGAATGGACACAGGTTGGGATTTAGCAGAAGAGTAGTTGAGGAACAATACAAAGGTCGGTAACAAGTGGTCGCAGGTTGGGATCAAGCAGAAGCAGTCTGTAAACAAGTCAAAGGTCAGTAACAAGTGGTTGCAGGTTGGGATCAAGCAGAAGCGTGGTCAGTAAACAAGCCAAAGGTCAGTAAAGAGTGGTCGCAGATTAGGATCATGGAGAAGCGTAGTCGAGGGACAGGCCAAAGGTCGGTAAAAAGTGGTCGCAGGTTGAGATGAAGCAGAAGAGTAGTCGAGGAACAAGCTAAAGGTCGGTAATGAGTGGACACAGGTTGGGATCAAGCAGAAGAGTAGTTGAGGAACAATACAAAGGTTGGTAATAAGTGGTCATTGTTTGGGATCAAGCAGAAGGGTGGTTGAGGAACAAGCCAAACATCTGTAATGAATGGACACAGGTTGGGATCAAGCAGAAGAGTAGTTGAGGAACAAGTCAAAGGTCGGTAATGAGTGGTCACTGTTTGGGATCAAGCAGAAGGGTAGTTGAGGAACAAGCCAAAGGTCGGTAATGAATGGACACAGGTTGAGATCAAGCAGAAGCATCGTTGAGGAACAAGTCAAAGGTCGGCAACAAGTGGTAGCAAAGATAGGACAGCAGCAGGAGTGAAAAGAGCAAGATATTGGCAGGAGAGGGCAGAATAATCTGGCAAACAGGAAGTGGAGAGACATGGGGAAGTTCATGGGAGGAGCAAAGACTTCAAGGTTGACCAGAAACAAGACATAACGCAAGACTGTGTAAGGTGCAATCAGGCAGGAAGCTGTCCAGCATCTTGGTGGCTCATCGAAAAGAGTTACTGCCAGACATAGCAGAGGTCACAAGTTCAGGTCCACACCAGGGGCGGACTGACAAAGCATGGGGCCCCCAGGCAATAGGGGATCATGGGGCCCCTGTGTCCTTGCCCACACTCAAATCACACCCAAAAAAGCCTATCAAAGGTACCAGGGACATCTCATGGGGCTCCCTACTGACCCCGGGCCCTCAGGCAGTGCTCGAGTTCCCCAATGGTCAGTCTGCCCCTGGTCCAGACCCTGACATGCCAGCAGAGTTTGGTGGCCAATAAGGGTGTGTTAACAGACAGTTTGGCCAGGGCTTACCTCCAAGGAGGGGAGGGGCTTTGACACCCAAGTCAGGGAAAGTCGTGTCCTTCGTGACAAACTGAAACCAGAAACAGATGTACAGATGGTGATTTGTTTCCTAGCTGGTAAAAAGTAACAGAAATGCGTTGCTGTGTCTGCTCCCAGATGGGACGTTCACGTTTACAGTGTACAGTGGTTGTCAGGTTCACTTTAGGTTGTCGGTGATCGTTGTCTCCTCTTCTCATCAAGTGAACCTGTCCTTCCTTTCACACAGCGAGTCGCTCTTCTCTAATCCCTGCCAGTTAATTGATTGGGAAGGTTCTGTTGAGGAACGCCGAGCTCGCAGCTCCAGCTACGCCGTGATGTACTTAGAAATACATTTCCGCCTTGCGTCTCAGATGTCTCACTTTGCCCCGAGGATGCTGGGATGAGATCTGCATTTCACATTCAGCACAGACGCGGCGCTCGCATGTGGTCCGGGTGTCGGCTACACCTGTAGAGTCAGATCCGCCATCATCCAAGTCGAGTCAGCAAATCAGGATCAGGAGGGAACCGATTTATCACGTGGAGTAACCCAACTCTGGGATGGATGCAAAAACAAATACGTCTCTGATACGCCGAACCAAAACGCGTGACGCCAACTCTGCGCGTCACATACATGACACATGTAACTGACACACATTGCCAATCCCCTCCCTCCTAGATTGTAAGCTCCAAGGATCAGGGCCCTCCTAACCCTCTTGTGTTGTTGCTGTACTGTCTCCCGTTATATTGTAAAGCGCTGAGCAAACCGTTGGCGCCATAAATCCTGTATAATAATAATAATCCCATATGTGTGAGGTGTGTGTATATGCAGCAGAGGAGCTTACACTCTAGTATCCCCTCCCCCACAGTCCCATCAGTCTCTGACTGTGGGGGGCTTTAGAGTGTAAGCTCCTCTGGTACAGAGACTGATGTGACTGTGGGGGAGGGGACATTAGAGTGTAAGCTTCTCTGGTACAGAGACTGATGGGACTGTGGGGGAGGGGACAGTAGAGTGTAAGCTCCTCTGGTACAGAGACTGATGTGACTGTGGGGGAGGGGACATTAGAGTGTAAGCTTCTCTGGTACAGAGACTGATGTGACTGTGGGGAGGAGACATTAGAGTGTAAGCTCCTCTGGTACAGAGACTGATGTGACTGTGGGGGAGGAGACAGTAGAATGTAAGCTTCTCTGGTACAGAGACTGATGTGACTGTGGGGGAGGGGACATTAGAGTGTAAGCTTCTCTGGTACAGAGACTGATGGGACTGTGGGGGAGGGGACAGTAGAGTGTAAGCTCCTCTGGTACAGATTGATGGAACTGGGGGGGGGGCGACATTAGAGTGTAAGCTCCTCTGGTACAGAGACTGATGTGACTGTGGGGAGGAGACATTAGAGTGTAAGCTCCTCTGGTACAGAGACTGATGTGACTGTGGGGGAGGAGACAGTAGAATGTAAGCTTCTCTGGTACAGAGACTGATGTGACTGTGGGGGAGGGGACATTGGAGTGTAAGCTCCTCTGGTACGGACTGATGGCACTGTGGGGGAGGGGACATTAGAGTGTAAGCTCCTCTGGTACAGATTGATGGAACTGGAGGGGGGGGACATTAGAATGTAAGCTCCTCTGGTACAGAGACTGATGTGACTGTGGGGGAGGGGACATTGGAGTGTAAGCTCCTCTGGTACAGACTGATGTGACTGTGGGGGAGGGGACAGTAGAATATAAGCTCCTCTGGTACAGATACTGATGTGACTGTGGGGGAGGGGACATTAGAGTGTAAGCTCCTCTGTACAGAGAACACTCAGACAGTTACATCAGTTTTGTATCTGCTTAGTTAGAGTAGATTTTGTGATTTTTTTTTTAGCAAAACTGCAGTATTTTTTGCACAAAAAAAAGAAGCTTTTAAAAAAAAAGTTTATTACTTGCTCTAGAAAAAAATATCTATAATTTGCACCGTTCCGTATAATTCTGAATTTTCATTTTAGTATAAAATAAAAAAACTTTATGTTCCATGTTAGCATATTTTTCGTCTCATATTTCGATATAAACTTTCGTTTTTTATTGCTCGCTTTCACTTTAAGAAGAAGAATTACCGTTGGAAAGAGCGCCATAAAAATGTAATTTAGAAAAACAGTCATTTTTTTCCCTTTTTTAGTATTTTAGATCTATTATTTTTAAAATTAGTTTTGTATTAAAACAGTCATAAAACGGGAGCCCATTGTCACTGGAATGTGTCTTCGGATAATATCTGTTCTTCTGGTTTTATTTTTTTTTTTTTTTCGCTTGAATAATAAAATCATAAATTGGAAAGAGAAATTAATTGGAAACGCTGAAATTGAATGTTATTTTATGATTTGTTTTTGTAATTTAAAACTGTCAATTTTTCCCCAAAGAGGCGAAACGGTAATCTGGCTTTTCCCGTTTTACTGATTTTTGATGTTAATGAAGAGCAAAATCATTTTTATAGATAAAAGAAAGTCACTTTAAATAGGCCTCTCTCCTAACGAGGGAAATTTATTTGAACCCGTATTCATTCTGGTGGGGGGGGAGGGTGTGAATTCCCCAATTTTGTAAAATATGCAGCTTCATTATCTCCTGTAAACTGAGGAGCCAAGCAAGGTGTCAGTCACCATCCATTCCCTGCCTTCATCCGCTGTTCTCTGCAGGACGGCGCCATCTTTGTTCAGGCATCATCCAGGGTTACTGTCTACTTCCTGGGCTCAGATGTCCGCTAAGAGATGACACAATCGTATAAATTCTTGTACCTGTACAGTTCTTGGCGATGTTCTCAAATGTCTGACACAGATCCAGGGGCGGATTGACAACTCACGGGGCCCCCCGGGCAATAGGGGATCATGGGGCCCCTGTGCCCTCACCCACACTCAAAGCCACACCCAAAAAAGCCTATGAAAGGTACCATTGGCATCTCATGGGGCCCCCTACTGCCCCTGGGCCCTCAGGCAGCGCCCAAGTGCCCGAGTGGTCAGTCCGCCCCTGCACAGATCAGCCCCCTGCTGCAGCCTCTCACCTTGAAATTTGTTACAAAGTTACAACAGGGGTCCCTAATGAAAGATTTTTTCCTCACTTTCTGTTCTGATTTTCAGTGCTTTCCACCCAGGTAAAAATATTTATTTTTTATTTTTGGCATGATTTTTTTTTTTTTCATTGTTTTTATAATTGGAACTATAGTTATAGTAAAACATTGTTTTAAAGAGTTGAATTTATAAAAAATTTGCAACATGAGATGGATGTGTGGAAGTCAATAAAGGGTAACGGGTCCCGCTATAGATATAAATAAATAATTGGGCAGGCTAGCCGGACCATTTTGGTCTTTTTTTTGCCATCTTACTCTGACTGCAGGGGATTGCAAAGGGCCACAGTAAGTGTGCAGTACAAAGGGCCACAGTAAGTGTGCAGTACAAAGGGCCACAGTAAGTGTGCAGTACAAAGGGCCACAGTAAGTATGCAGTACAAAGGGCCACAGTAAGTGTGCAGTACAAAGGGCCACAGTAAGTGTGCAGTACAAGGGGCCACAGTAAGTGTGCAGTACAAAGGGCCACAGTAAGTGTGCAGTACAAAGGGCCACAGTAAGTGTGCAGTACAAAGGGCCACAGTAAGGGCTCGTTCACACTTGACTGTTTTACCAACTCTTGCCTAACGCCCCTATAGCATTTGGCAAGCGTTGGGCTGGCGTCTGCTGAGAGTTTTTCAACGCTTGGCAAACGCTCCGCAAACACCGCATGCGCGGTTCAGCGGCGGTTGCTAGGTGTTTGCCGAGCGTTAAAAACGCCCCACAAATGCCTATAATGAAGTTTGGATGGTGTTGCAGCTCCGCAAATGCCCTGGCACCATAGACAAGAATAGGAGGCTTCAACGCCTCCTGACTCGACCAGAGGCGTCCATTTTGCCGCGCCGCGACGCTACCACTCCCGTTAGAACAGCACCGTGTGCTGCAATGGGCAGAATTGTCCGAGGCGTTTGGGAAGTGGTAAAAACGCTTCCCAAACGCCTTTCTGCCTGTTGAAAAGGCTAGTGTGAACGTAGCCTAAGTGTGCAGTACAAAGGGCTGCAGGTTGAGCACCGGGGCCCTGGATACTGAAACTTTGGTCCTAATTCACATACATAACTTTTTTTTTCATAATTTTTATTAGTTAATAATTAACATTTATTTGTATATTTTATAACAATTTCCACATTTGTAAATATGTTTTATTTATGGTGCTAAACATGTGTATGTTTTGATATGGGCAAGCATCAAAATTC